>NC_068988.1:4086647-4097260 GCF_001194135.2 Octopus bimaculoides
CGGGCTTCTTTCAGTTTACGTCTACCAAATCCACTCACAAGGCTTCGGTCGGCCCGAGGCTATAGTAGAAGACACTTGCCCAAGGTGCCACGCAGTGGGACTGAACCCAGAACCTTGTGGCTGGTAAGCAAGGTACTTACCACACAGTCACTCCTGCGCCTATTTATGCATATATAGATATATACATCCTTTGTGGTATGTTGCACAACTATTTTCTACTTTAGCCCATCACTGATCACTGGCTTGTGAATCTGGTAGACAGAAACTGAAAGACACTTATGATATATGTTAGCCTGAGCTTAGCGGGATATATTATCCAGGTAGATATGGTAGCTCTCAGTTATGTTCCAGGTTTCGGCTAACTGCATCAATTAGTATTTAATGCCTATGGCTATTAGGAGTTGTCTCTCAAGCTATAAATTCCGTTGATGGATAACTCTGTGTTTGCTTTCCTGGATGACAATATTATCTGGAGTGTGTATTAACAATAATTATAACAATAGAGACTATTGAGACCAGTACATCCTCATAATTTATTTCCCTTTATTTTACAATGTCATACAGCATATTTTTATGGTTATTATGACCTACACGTGTTTCCACTGAACAGAGTATGGGCAGTTGCAGATGCAACTGGGCATGGTTTTCTATACAGCTTTATTCGGGATCTTTCATTTTAAGGTAAAAGGAAATAAATTTTGAGGATGTACCAGTTTTCATATTCTCTTTTGTGATAATTAGTGCTAATAAGTGTGTGTGTGTGTGTGTGTGTGTGTGTGTGTGTGTGTGTACTGGTCTACATTTGCTCTCTGTGTAGGTGACAAGCTAGAAGCAGTGTTGTTGTTATTGTTATCATTTCTGTCAACAAGTTGTTTGCTGGCTTCACACATTTGAAGATGTGTGAAATAAGAGGTCTCTAACTTAAAAACCAAGTAATGGTTAGTGGCTGGAAGGATCTATAAAAAAAAATGTTACAGTAATATATCTATCAAACCTATGCTGGCATGGAAGAACTGATGTAAAACAAATGAATATATGATGTGGGGAGGAGTTGCCTCCTTTCACATGCAAAAAAAGAAAGTAACTTGGGCATTCAAAGAGTAATGACTGATAAGGTAGCAGAGTTGCTGAGAGTAATGTCCAGTGTCGCTGCTGTCCAGTGGATGACACCAAAACAAGAGTAATGAGTGGCTGATGCCTAATTCATACTAATTACTTCAGAGACATCCAGCATAACAGACATAGCAGTTTTCTCTTCAACAGATTGGTAATATATAACATGAAGTCCAACCATAGTTGTTGGTTAGAGGCTGATTTATCTCATTCTCTGCTAATATTCTATCATATATGTAAAGCTGAGAATTGTCAGTACACTCTTCCCCGCAAATTGCTGGCCATATGTCAAAGTTTGACACCAATATGGTATCCCATGTGGAAGCTTTATGGTTGAAATGTTTGCCTCGCACCCACTGCCTTTTAGGTTCAATCCCACTCCATGGCACTTTGAACAAATGTCTTTTACTGCAGCCCTAGGTCAACCAATGCCTTGTGAGTAAATTCGGTACAGGGAAACTGTGAGGAAGCCCACCTTATGTGTGTATGTGTATCATTAGGTTTTTGTTTGTCCAGCCATCACTTAACAACCAGAGCTACTTTGTTTATGGGCCCATGATGGTTTGACAAAAGAGACTGATGGAAAAGGTACAAAACTTAATAAGCTTTAAGATTGATTTGTTTCACTGAACCTTTCAAAATAGTGCGCTAGCATGGCCACAAGTAATAAAAAAACAAAAGAATACTGTTTATAGTTGCTATTGGAAATAGGGACTTCAACAATATGAAAATAACCTGCTATTATGAAACATGAGGTATATTCAATTAAAAACAATTCTATTAAAATTGAAGTATGTATATAGTCCAGTGAATTCAGAGTCAACTGTCCCTCATATAGCATTATTGTATTACAAAGATTGTGAGACAAAAGGCTACAGATTTTGGTACTTACCAAATATATGGTATTATTTGTTCTTTCTTTTCAAAACATTCTCTAGCAGCAATTTCAATTTGTTGGGTAAACATAAACAATTTTCCAACTAGAAGAAAGGAGGACATCATCACAAGTGTGAGATGAAGAAAACAAATGAAACCAAATCACATAAACACATGATTGTATTTTCAAAGAAAAAAAAAAAATTGTGTTGATTTAATAGTAGGAATTATTTGTTGTCCATTTTTTTTTCAAGCACCATCTCCATCAGATATAAATACATTATATTCTTCAAACTGAGAACCATTCTGTAATAAACTGACCTATTTCATATCTAATACCATTATTTATTCATACACTCTACACTCTGTTATATCAATACTATTTAAGTGCGCAAATGTTATTGAGATCTTACTCAAGAGTCATTCTTTCTTCACTCTTTCATAATGGTCTGCTTTGCTTTTTGGAATATACCCCATATTTTCTTATACTGTAGAAAAACTTTAACTTGTACATCTTGTTAAAACTTGATGGAATTTTAATGAAGTACTTTTTTTTGTTTTTTGATATACTTAAAATTTGAGACTCTCATCCATAACATTTTTTCTCTTGCAAGCTATAGTTAAATTTTTCATTTAATTCCAGTAGAAATCTCTCCCTAAGATACCATTCAAAACCTCTCTCTTTCTCATTCTTTTTCTCTTTAATTTTAACATATTATAGACCAGTGGACTGTAGAGACATGTTTACCCTTGTTTTTCTCTTTTTTTTTTTCCTATTATTGAATATAACTTATTTCACAATAGTTGATTATTTTGTTAAGTTTAGCTCACTCAGCTCCCAATGGCCATTAACAATCAATATTGGCATTGCATATTACAGAAGACATAGAGTCTCCAGACTAATCCTAAGAACTGAAGCTTCTTAAATATTTTACCATTAAAATCTTTGTCAGAAGAATGTTTAAAATGTTTCAGAATATATCATATTTAATACTTCAATTTACTTAGGTTTCTTTTATGAGCACCCCGCATAATTCAATCAATAAACAATTGCAGATTTACGTTGTCTAATTTTATGTTCAAAAATATATTAACTGCCTCATTTTATTTTATAGACTTCACACATTTGTCTTGCTTCGACTACACAACACAATAGGTAAGTGTGAATGGGTGAGGTGAAGAAGACACTATTATAGGCTTACATATATATATATATATATATATATATATATATATATATATATATATATATAGCTGAAATTTACAGAAAAACAAAAGATGAAGACTGATGTATAAACAACAAGCAGGTGTATTAGTTTGATGCTTGGGAAGGTGAAAAAGTCTTTTATGTTTTGAGCCTACACTCATCAGCAGAAAAGAAAACAAGGAAAAACATACACACATGCACACACACACACACACACACATACACTCTCATGCATATTCACACACACTCACACGTGTGCACACACACACACAAACACACACACTCACACACATACATACTCAATACCATGTGTGTTGTTACATATAAAATTTCATATTCTAATCTTAAATGTTATAATTTCATATTCTCTGGGTCAATTCTAGTCTCATTCATGAAATCAAAGCACGAGACCTTGCTAGGATGGAAATTAGTAAAATAACCTGTTCTGCTAACACCCAGTGGTTTAGAAAGCATTTGTTAAACAAGTATGATTCTTGTGGAGTGTGAATAGTCCTGTTAAATAGCGAATAAATATTTAAAATACCAAATTTGAGAGGAAAAGGTGGTAAGTCAGCATAATCAATAACATGATTAGCTGGCAGGCAAGTAAGAGATGCCTGGTTTGAGTTCTGGACATGGGTTTATTGTTTCCCCCACCCCATCAACTCATCATATACGGTTCATATATGAAAGCATATACAATTAATTAATTTACTTAAAGCACATTTAGTGTTGATAAAAAAACTGGGAATACACCCAAAATATTTTTGGCAATCTATGAGGCAATAACTGCGATATATTTCATGTAAGCTTACACTTACAAATGGAAGTCTAGCTGTGATCAATGCCTGCTAAGTAAGTGTAACATGAAGTTTTTAGTCAATAAACTGTATTGCATGCTGTATATATTTAATTTTTAACAATTATAAAATTCAAAGGGTGGAGCATCCCTCTGTATATATATTGACCTATTCAGCTTCTAAATCTATCTTTATTGCTTCTTAAATTAATATATTTTAGGCTGAAAATATAACTTTAGGTTTCTATTTTAATTATTCCTAGTAAGTTGAGGGACAACAATTCTGCAACATGTTTCAGTAGATTCTTGACTTACTCAACATGGAATTATATTTTGGTCCACCAAAATAGTGTAAATCTATGAATAAGCATCCTACTGCATGCCTAATCAATTAAAATGTCAAGAAGCATTTTGGGAAAATTAGAAGCTTGGAAGAACGATCTAGAACAATGATTCTCAAACACTTCAAAGCAAATAAAAATATTTTGCAGAATTTTGTGCATGAAAATCAGAATATCTATAAATGAGGTAATATAGTTTAGCCAATAAATATAAATAATTTAAAGTACAGAATATTATTAAGTAATTACTCTTCATTCACTAAATGAAATGCTGAATTTCCATTTGTATTTTTCACATGATTTAAATAAAATTCTATTATTTTTGCGGCACTCCTAGCTACATCTTGTAACACCATTTTGGAACCAATGAAGAAGATGATGATGATGATGATCTAGAATCAAAAATATTAAACATAACACAGGAAATATTAAAGTCCTAAAGACTAAAATAGAGCATACGTTCACAGTGGGACCTAGCAAGTTGTCTTGTTTAGGAGGTACTTGACTCTACAATCTGGCAAGTTGTCTTGCTAGGTAGGAGCTTAGTACAGTACAATCCGGCAAGTTGTCTTGCTAGGTAAGAGCTTAGTACAGTACAATCTGGCAAATTGCCTTGCTAGGTAGGAAGTTGGGTTTACTATTTTGTTCCTCAAGTCAGCAGCTCTCAACCAGAGCAACAAACAGATGCAGTAATTGTCTATCAATGTTCACTATACATCCTGCTTTTCCATATTAGATCACCCTGAGTACTCGGTACTCTAAAATACAGTTTTTCTTTTTACCATAGTGTGGTAGTAAGCGATGTTATATTAGGGATCACGGTGAAGGCTAGCAAGGTGGACTCAGACATGTCATGTTGGGTTGTTGTTGTCATTTGACCCATAGTCAGCCCTTAAAGAAAAGGTTTTAATGAAAGGCATTCCAGTCATGACCACCCTATCTTTTATTTCAGATATTTTGTCAAGGATCACATTATTTTATGTACCCTTTCCTCATTCAATATTGTTTGAGAGAGATTTGGCTGCTATTTCTAGCAGCTTGAGTGACCAGATAGAGATAATATTTGTTTGGCAGCCAATAGAAGAATTTTTGTTTTGATGTTGAGTTTAGTTGGATAAATTTTTCTGTTATTTTAATTCATAAAAGAAACTGATGCTGAAACAATCCAAATAACTGCAGAGAAAGACATTTCTTCCACCTGTCTCCTATCAACCCCTAGGTCCAACACGATTAAATATTTTTATATTTGTCAATGGACTGTAAAACATCAGTTTTAATTAAATTTAAGACAATGGAGAGGGGAGATGTTTCCTTCTGCTTTTTGCTTTTCAATGGAATAACTGTATTAAAGATGCAAGTTTAATGAATTAAAATTCCTTGTGTTGCTCTACCAAGTATTCTAATACCAACTTTGCTATTAAATCTTTAAGCAGAAGGCATCCCTAAGTATTTTCATTCAATCGTTCTTTTAGTTAATATCACTATCATATGTCCATATACAAACATCCATTGTAATTCTTGAGACAACAAAAGATCTGCAGTAATGGTTAGGATTTACTGAAGAGCCCCCAAAAGACTAAAACACATCCACACTTGACCCTACACTGCTAAACAAATCGATTCAATCATTTTTGCATTCCATATTTTATTTTAATTAAACAAATTTCTTGGTTTTAAGCCTACTAGTTGCTTCCACATAGTCTCATTTTAATGTTTTTTCTTTGTTTGTTTTCAAGAAATAAGTGTTTTCTTGTGTTTAAGAATGCAGTCTATTTTGTTGGCCGTAAACTTGTTGAGTTTCAAAGACGGTGTTACAATGTCCTTCTTCAACAAATAGACATAACACCTCCATCTTTGAAGCTACTTGTTCAAAAGATTTTTAAAATGCATGGGTAACATAATCTAGGAAAGGATGTATGTATAAATTTTAATGATTTTGTGCAGAAACATTGAAGTTGTTAAAATGCAGTTTTGAAATTTCATATGGTTCTATCAGACTATAAAAGTGTCTTCATGAAGACAGTGTCTATATTGAAGGTCAGCTTCTGAGAAGTAACCAACCATCTAAACAGATCAAACAAAAACCAAAACAAAGATGTTTGAAAAACAACAAATACATGTTTGAAAGACAAGAGTACAAAAAGAAACATAACTAAATAAAATATATAGAGAAAAAAATCTATGAAAAATGCATGGACAGGAAAAGCATTTATATTCAATGGAATAAGAAAATATCCCAGAGGAAACAGAAATTATAAACAATTGAATAAAATATGATCTGACAAAAAATATATATATAAATAAATCAAATAGAAAGCGAGAAGAATGAAAAAATTAATTGTATTTCTAAAATATATTTCGTTCATATGTTATAGTATGTTTGTTCACTGTTTTTCATCACTTCAACACACAATATATTCACTTTTTATATACTCTAACACTTTCCTTCTCTTATTTCAGCTCATTCTATGAGATTTCATTTATATTCACACTTCTTCCTCTCTTTTACTATGTTTATATTCCTGCTTTCAAATTCTCTCATCTAATATGGCTAATTTTCCTGCCAATAATATGAAGAGGACTAGAATTGCTCTTTACAAAGATAAGGAAAAAAAAAAAACAATTATTTAGTCATTTCAAAAGTTAAATTTATTATCTATAGCACACATGTGGGATTCACATGACATTAACAAAGTGCTGGAATCTTACTAATGGCCATGTTTTTGTTGCGTTGGTGTGTATTTTGACTCAGACTATAAATCTTTTATTTTTTTTTTATCATATTTCATTGTTTTTTTTTTTTTGCTTTCACTGTACATATTTCATCACATTATCTGTATATTCTTGCTGTATCTATTTCATTGAAATGTCCATTCTCTATGCCAAAAAATTGTTTGTTTTAGTTTCATCATTCAAAATATTGTCACATTCATAATAAAGCAAAAAACAGCTGAGAAAGAGCAAAATACTGCATCGTATTATTCAGTTGTTTAAATATTCTGTAATTAAACAAATTTAAATCTCTTTCATGATTTCACTCTTGTACTTGGGTAGATGTTCAAACAAGCAACATACAAACATTTTCACTAAATGCAAAGTGAAGATGGCTTGACTTAGGCTCAAATCAGAAAATAGCCAGGCACATCTGCCTGGTGTAAAATAATTAATTACATCAGTGCTAACTTATTTGACACTTAAGCATTTAAACCAACCATATCAGACACAAATATTCTACCTGTTTGTGTTAAAACTTACCAGATCCAGCCTTTCACACCTACCCTACAATGCTAGTCTAAAAATAAGCAACCACATCTTTGAAATCTCAAAACCACAAGATAATGCAGAATTAATTCAAAACAATGTGAATTAATAAGCATTATAATCGACAGAGTAATCTAAACACAAAAGGTTTAATGAGTGAATCTCAAAAAGTTTCATTGTAATGACAACTTCAGTGAAGGAACAGACAGACATCATCTGAACTGTAGTCAAGGCAAGGGGGACAACCCTAGAGGTAAATTCAAATTAAATTTTAAAATCCGTTTTATGTAGCAGAAGTAGTATTAGATTAAAACAGTTATCTCTGAATCATATTACATGTAAATACAAGGAAAGCAAATTTATTGTGATATTCATCCAGAGATAATATCTCTTATGGAAGTGTTGTTTTAATAAACATAATATGTACAGGGTGTCCACAAAGTCTGGGTACATGGGGATTAAGACATACTTAAAGAAATTCTTATTTCTTATTTTTAATTGTTTATGTTATGATTTTATTTACTCCAGGTACCCAGACTTTGTGGACACCCTGTCTATTATCTTTTACTTGTTTCAGTCATTAGGCTACAGCCATGCTGAGGCACCAGCTTAGAAAATTTTAGTTGACCAAAATGACCCCAGTACTTACTATTTTTTAAGCCTAGTATTTATTCTATAGGTCTCCTTTGCTAAACTATGTTACGGGGACATAAACACACCAGCAGTGGTAGAGACAGACACAAAGACACATACACACTCATATATATATACATACATACGACAAGTTACTTTCAGTTTCTATTTACCAAATCCACTCACAAAGATTTGATAAACCTGAAAAAAAAAAAGAAGGAAAAAGACACCTGTTCAAAGTGTCATACATTGGAACTGAACCCAGAACGATGTGGTTGGGAGGCAAACTTCTTACCACACAGCCACACTTGCACTTATAATATATAAGTCAAATGAAAATCTTTACTACATACAACTCAGAAAACTTGGCTCAGCAGTTAAACATATTTAATGAAAAGGAGGAGAAAGTAAAGTTGCTTGAGAAAAATGCTGCCGACTACACATTGCTTCCAGCAAGATTTAAACTGGAAACATGTTAACTCAAAGCATGATAGAGTATTTGTTGCATAGCTTGGAGCTATTAGCGTGCCATATCTGTAGCTTGTGTGAGAAGAAATTTAAAGCAGCTACTTTCAACATTGTGCCACATTGGATGAAGAGAAAAAAATATTGGGATTCCACAGAATAAATCAGCTATTTTGGAATATACTTATCAGTCGAATTCTCACTAATATATATGTTTGAATGTCAGCAATGAAAATATGAACAGAAAATGTAAGATATTAATGGCATAGGAATAAAAACTACAACTATTTTATTATTGATAAATTTTAAAGAATAATGAAATGGCAGAAACAGGAAATACCAAACTAAAACATCTTTTAAAGTCTAACCTCCCCCACCTCTCTCTCTCTCTCTGTGTATTCAATATGGGGTTGGTTCAAATTCTACAAAACTCTCAGAGCTATGAGTTTTTTTTTCAAATCATTACTGCAGAGCAGATAACACCAAAATTAAATCATATTTAAGTTTGTGACCATGTTCTAAGTTAAAGTGACTTTGTTATTCTTCAGTTTTGCAGTTAAAATAAGAAGCATTAATGCAACAGGACTTAGTAAATCAAACAACACCATAATAACAATCAATAATTGTGTCTTGTCCCTTACGTTGGTGGGTAACCCCAGGTAATGTTTATGTGATAAGGAAACGAGCCAAAGCCCTCACTGGGGAGAAGTCACTGTCTAAACAGACATCAATTCTTGTATTGAGAGATTGAGTACAGAAGCATCCCCAACTCTTAAGTGTTTACCCCAAGTACATTTAGTTCTCTGAAGTACATTTAGTTACCCCTAGTACATTAAGTCACCCTATGTACATTTACTTATCCCAGGTAATGTAGTTACCCCAAACGCATGTAGTTACCCCAGGTAAATTTAGTTATCCTAAGTAGTTTTACAAACTGAAATCTTACTATAGTTATATAATGGTTTTCATTTTTTTATAAAATAAGTACCAGTAGATATTGTGGTAAAAATCATTCTGTTTTACTTTACTTCATTTACAAAATGAGATTCGTGTCAAAGTATAAAATAAAGTTTTCAACAAGCTGTAGAAACATTTCCAAAAAAAATGGATAACATTTGAGGAAGAAAATTTTATCTTATAACACAGCATTATTATATGAATAAATACTTGTATTAAAAGCTACAGTTCTTTGCAACATTCTAAATGTAATTATGAATGGCAGCATAAATGCATGTGATGCAAGGTTGTTTGCAAGTGCTATCAAAGCTCTCTAACTGCATCAATGTTGCTGCTTTTATATGCATTATTTTAATTTTTATATTTTGAACCTATATGTATGCACATGTGTATATAAACCTGTACAAATGTCTGTATTTATATGTCTGCAAGTATATTGTATAAGAATTTTATATTTATTAGTTTGAAAAACCAAATTTTCATTTTACAAGTATGAGAGAATGGAAACCCAGGCCCAATGATTTGAACTTGTTTTTCTTTTTTCACTGTTTATTTTATTCATTCAATAAAAATTTTCATTCATTTGCTTTTCTTCCTCTCAGAAAACCATTTTAGCCCTCATTTTTCTTACACTTCTTTCTCTCTTTCCTTCTTTTACTACCCTTACCAGATTTTATTCCTGCAATTCTTAAAGCAAAAAAATTTATTCCTCCACCACCGCCACCGCCATCACCTTCAGAAAAGTAACATATATAAACTTTTATTTGATATTTCATTCATTGTTTATTTGGAAGTGTTCATAGGTTTTCTGAGAGGAGGGAACAGATAATAACATTTCCAAAGCCATTCTTTCCATGTAACTTTCTTTCAGAGCAATGCAAATCAAGCTTGAATCATTTATTGAAAAATAAATAAATATCAAATTGAATCTATAAAACATTACAAAAAAAAAAAAAAAAAA
>NC_068988.1:4097270-4101367 GCF_001194135.2 Octopus bimaculoides
AAAAAAAAAAAAAAAAAAAACCTATGCAATCTGCAACATATGCTGCCTCATTTTTAAACATTGAAGCAATTATCATAAGATATTTTTCCACTATCAAAGGTAACCAAAGAATATAGTAGTAGAGTTACTGTTTGAAAAAATTGTCCATAAAAAGAAAGACAAAGAAGAAAGCCTGTTCTGAAGAAAGCGATCTTTTGAAAAGAGCCTCCTTAGTAGAACATTAAATCATTTCTTTAAGAAAAAAAAATAAGGGGTTTGTGTATTATTGTGTTGCTATTATTTATTTCTTATCCTTTTTCGTAACTGCATTTTGGTTCATGTTTTGTTTTTTTATTATTCTTATTTTCAACATTTGGAAATATTCTGAATTAAGAATTACACTTTCTATAGAAAACTATTGATGAAAGTTGAAAAATTTTTCAAAGGGTTTTCCCATTTAACTTTTATATAATTTAACTAAAAGGTGTGGAAAATACTAAAACTTTAATAGTGGGGATCATTTCCCTCTGACATGTTCCCAGTGTTTTAACTTTTATTTATTTATTTATTATTGATGCAGCTTTTGTTCACTGTGATCATGTGATAAAGCTGATATTTATTGATATTGCAGTAAGAACTTTACAACATTCATACAAGACATAAATCCCTTTCACTATACAATGAATTCTTGCTTTGACATAATGTCACACATTTATAGGAGACAGTCATCATCATCATCATCATTATTATTATTGATATTATTATTTATTGATTTCATTCTAGTATTAATTTTATTGATCCCAACATGGTTTGAACTTGAAACCTAGTAAAATGAAACTAGTCTACTCTCAGTGACTCTTTCAGAAAGGAGTGGTGTGATGAGGCAACATAAAACAGAACAGCCTGTAGATATACACAATAAAATGTTTACAATGGATATGAACTGACAATCTTAATACCTTGCTCAGTCAGTCAGTTCAAACTTGCTCAGATATCTAACATATACAGAATTTTAAACAGCTATTCTAATAGATTCTTATTGAAGTGGCCTTTGTTCAGCTCAGACGCCCATCCATAATATTATAGATCTTAGTAATGACAGGAGCCTAGGTACAGATATAAATTCTTCATGTGCTGCCTTCCAGAAAACATTCATAGGGAACAAAAAAAGTAATAATAATAAATAAATTAAAACTTTATTGCCAAAAAAAATATCCCAGATTTCATTGACAGATAAAGTGTCTGACAGTTGAAAATTGAATACGAAGTAAATTAATAGCTGTATTTTCTGCTGAATCTGTTTAACATCCTTCTATCAACCAACAAAGGGTCCAGCAAATAGAGTTCCAGGCAATTTGTAAAGAGGTCAGCAGTTTCTCTTTTTCTTTTTTGTGTTATTGGTGAAGACAATTTTTAGAGTCAGAGCTTACCAAGCTGTATGTAGATACAATAAATTGGTATGGTTCATTAATATAGGCAGTGGGAGTTCAGACAAGAAAAGGTATACTATTAATAAACAAATTTTCAAGTAAATGGTATTTAGATGTAAACAAATATACCAGATGAAAATATATTTATTAACCCTTTCGTTACCAACCCAGCTGAAACCGGCTCCGACTCTGAGAACAATGTCTTGTTTTCATAGGTTTTGAATTAAAATCTTCCATCAAACCCTAGTCACAATTTATGTTCCTAACACTAGCTGAATAATAACTAAGTTATTTTATTAAATTCTTTGTTTATATTTAAGGTAATTGAAAGAAACACAGAGCATCTCAAAATAAATACAGTAACGAAAGGGTTAATAGGATATGAATATTCGCTCTCAAACCTTTTGCCCCAAATGTTAAACTTCTCTTCTTCTTCATCCCACTATTTTTACTTTTGTTTTTTCTCTTTTACTTGTTTCAGTCATTTGACTGCAGCCATGCTGGAGCAAATACAAACATACATATACATACATACATATATATAGATATATATATATATATATATATATACAACAGGCTTCTTTCAGTTTCCGTCTACCAAATCCACTCACAAGGCTTTGGTTGGCCCAAGGCCGTAGTAGAAGACACTTACCCAAGATGCCACGCAGTGAGACTGAACCCGGAACCATGTGGTTTAGAAGCACACTTCTTACCACACAGCCACTCTTGCACCTATGTTGCACCACTGTTCAAATTCTTCATATCACTACTTGAGGATAAATTCTGTCTCTAGTTTTCTTGGACTCTTCTGTTATACTATTACCTCTTAACTTCTTTAAGCATCACTTAGTTTGCAACACTTTTGTTTTCTTAAGGAAACAGATAAGCAACTCCAATTTATTCATCTCTCACTTGACTTTACTCTCACTTGACTTTAAAAATCATTTCTCAGAGCGACACTCTTCAGTTGCAACTGAAAGTACTTCACATGGAAATAACTGAACTCAAGTAAACCTTAATTATCAATTACTATCACACTGTTATCATAAATAACAGAATAATTCACGAACAAACTTCAGAACTCAGCACTCAACAGCAATTAGCCTACATTGAGTGTATAAAATGTATTACAATTACAAAGATCGTAAAAACGCTAGAAAAGATATAAAGATATTTCATCTCAGTAACCGACACTGCTGGCTTCAACAAGTTGAGATCCTTAAAGCAATAAAACTAGACTTCATATACAAATAACGACAACATCATCACTAGTAAATCACCCTCAATGTTGACATTAAGTCCCATGTAAAAATAAGCAGAAGTATTTGCAAATATACATATGTGACTGTTGATTGCATAAGAACATTCAGGACAAATTTACAAAAGTGGATGGATATTTGTAGATGCATTTCCATAAATTTGAAGAGGAAAGCATCTTAGATATGAATATGAAGTTAAAGAAGAAAGGAACTTCTTAAATGAAAGAGCATGTCTAGTTAATGATGTAGTTCCTACACAGTCACTGGTCAAGGAGCTGAATAGCCCCAAATAATTTTATCAATATTCCTAATAAACACTCTTAAGCAGTGAATTAGTGGAATCAGTAAATTGGTAGGCAAAATGCTTTGGTATTTAGTCATGACCCTTAACATTCCAAGTTCGAATTTGGTTGAGGTCAATTTTGTCATTAGCTTTCCAGGATCATTAAAATAAAGTGTCAGTCAAGTAACGACGGTGATTTAATTGGATCTGCCTTCCCTCAAATGTTTGACCCTGTTCTAATGTTAGCAATCTATAGAGAGACATGTTGAACTTCAATCTAAATAACAATGACAGTATGACTAATAATTACCAATGATTGGTTCAATAAGTTAACGCTATTCCTTAGGCCTACATGCATTAGATTAATCAACTCACCATGTCTAATTTCATCTTAATGTTTCACTAGAAGAGATAATTGCTTTTTGTTACAATACATTCAAATCATCATCATCATTCTTAACCTCCATTTTTCCATGTTTGAACAGGTTGGACAGACTTTACTGAGGCAGATTTTTTACAGTTGGATGCCCTTCCTGTCACCAACCCTCACCAGTTTTCAGCCAAAGGTAATATTTCCGTCAGAGTTAATATTTCCCCCCTGGGCCAGACATGTTCTCTTGCAGAATATTGGAAATGAATGACATTATCTGCATGAGAATGGCACTCCTTTAACTCTTCCGTTACTGTATTTATTTTGAGATGCTCTGTGTTTCTTTCAATTATTTTAAATATAACAAAGAATTTAGTAAAATAACTTAGTTATCATTCGGCTAGTGTTAGGAACATAAATTGTGACTAAGGTTTGGTGGAAGATTTTAATTCAAAACTTATGAAAACAAGACATTTGTACCACAGAGCCAGAAGCAGTTTCAGCCGGGTTGGTAACGAAAGGGATAAAACTGTTGCACAATGTCGAGACAAGAAACATAACCATACACACACACACACTACTGTATGCATGTGAGAGAGAGAGAGATGCAGGCTTCTCTCATATTTAGTCCAACATTCATTCACAAGGCTTTAGTTAGCCCAAGGTTATAGAGGAAAGCACATGTCTAAGGTGTCACTCAATGGGATTGAACTGAAAATCACACGGTTGGGAAGCAAACCTCTTAACCACATAGCTACACTGACACCACTTTTATA
>NC_068988.1:4101377-4103817 GCF_001194135.2 Octopus bimaculoides
TATGTATGTATACTTTATTTAAAAGCAGCAGAAATATAACAAAAAGCTGTTACTGAGAGTTTCACATTCCCGTTCATCGGACAGTCTTGTTAAAAATGGGAGACAAAACTGTTTGATGAACAGGAACGTGAAACTCTGAGTAACAGCTTTTTGCTACATTTCTGCTGCTTTTAAATAAAGCATATTACTCTACCTCTGGCATTTGAGTACTCTTTTTTCCACCTTGTTTCACATTTATGTGCTTACTTCGGTATATAGATAGATAGATACACAGACAAATTGATAAATATAGATACACATGCACACACACACACACACACACATACACACAATCGTTTCTTTTTTGTCGTTTTTTAAGAGTAATTGATCACACTCTCTCTTACAATGTTTCCCAATTCTTCTTAAGAGAAAAAATGTTTTTACTTTACAAAACATTTCTGCCATTAGATGAGAGCCTAGAAGAAATTAAATGATATTGTTAGACATTTGGCACCAGCAATTATGTAAAACTACTCTTGAGGCATTCAGTCTTAGTAATATTGGTTTCAAATTTTGGCACAAGGCCAGCAATTTCAGGGGAGTGAGTAAGTCAATTACATCAAACCTAGTTCTCAACTAGTATTTATTTTATCGATCCTAAATTGATGGAAGGCAAAGTTGACACTGGTGGAATTTGAGCTCAGAATTTGTGGCAGGATGAAATGGCACTAACCATTTTGCCCAGCATGCTAGCGATTCTGCCAGCTCACTGCTGCCCTCAATTTTACCATTACAATAGAAATGGTTGGTTATACAAACAACCAAGATACAAATCTTGTTAGAGCCTCAATTTTTCAAACTAAATGCATTAGAGAAACCAAAGTTAACATAAATCCTGGAAGCTAATAAACACTTCAGATAGCAACAGTGTTGCTTACAGACAATAAATAGTTCTTCGTTACAGTCACGTGACCATTGAAATTTAATTTTTGGATACAAAACCAATTCTGTTTTGAAAGTTTTCTTAAGAACGTTTTGTTAAATTAATCCAACTTGATATATGCTAAAACTAAGAAAATATAAATTATTTTACAATATCTTTCTGAATTTCTTTTGATTTTCCTAATTAATGAAAAATTTAGGTAATGTATTACATTAAAAATCTGATGGTCAAAAACTGATAACAACCCTCCTGAGATTGTCTTTAGTCCTATGATATAAACTTCTTGTCTGAAAGTGATTTAATTAAAACCTGCCATCAAAGTTTTATATTAATTTATGTTCTGAATGCTGGCTTAATAATGACAAAATTATTTTACTGAAGTTTTCGTTATTTCTAATTAATTAATTCAAACAAAATGTAATGTATTTCAACAGAGATATAACGATGAAAGTGTGAAGCACCTTTGGCCACAGACAAAATTCAGCACATGTGACAAGACACAAATCAGAAAACATTAATTGTCCAATGGTATTGTTTCAGATGCCACAGACTTTACCTAACAACTACAATTACAAAATTGGAAAATACAAAAACATTCATGAAAAAGCAACAACAAAAAAAAGCACAAGTTTGATGTAAGCTCTTGTAAGATACTTTTATCAGTTTAGTATTTTCCAACTTCAATAAACAAGTAACCAGCAACACACATCAATTTCTCTTGTACAATAACAATACTTACACTCCGTCGTATCTGTACTAACGTCGAAAATACCCCCAATCATAAAAAGCCAACAAAACATGTTACTCAAAATGACGACTGATAACATAGAAACAATGAATATGTATAAACCATTCTAGTTATGAGCTGCTTAATAATAACAACTCATTATGTATTTCTTATTAATAATTCCTTGAAAAATGAATGTAAGAAATTCAAGATGACAGTAAACAACTTAATATTTAAAGTTATATATTTAATCTATGTCTGAGAAGTAAGTAATATAACCAGGTTTTAGGAAGAAGAAAACAAACCTTCACTAAGTTTTTTAACCATGTTTATGTTCATGTTTTCAATTATGTAGAGACATGTGTGTATCAACATTTATGCAAACAAGTAACAACATTCTATCCAGGAGAAATTAAGTTCTACAGAAACAAGGGATAAACACTATCATCAGGCACACATACTCAGGGCATGCAGCAGGCATTGATAAAATATAAACCAAAAAAGCTTTTTCATGATCAGATATTTAGTTAAACATGCACAAACACATGTATCTACATATAGATATTGTCCTTTTTATGTCAGCTTGAGTTGGATAATTTGACAAGAATCTGACAGCTCAGAAGGTTTTACCATGACCTAATGTCTCAGTTTTGGCAAGGTTTCTATGGCTTGATACCCTTCATAACACCTTCCACATTACAGTGTGTACTGGATGCTTTCATGACACCAGCACTATATATATATATATATATATATATATATATGTATATATATATATATATATATATATA
>NC_068988.1:4103888-4105351 GCF_001194135.2 Octopus bimaculoides
GAGAGAGAGAGAGAGAGAGAGAGAGAGAGAGAGAGAGAGAGAGAGGCAGCAGATGAGATCAAGAGATTCTTGATATAGAAGACGCTTTGTGGTGTTCAAATTATTCAAACTTAGACAACAATGTCATTACGAGGGGACCAATTCTGCAGGGTGAAGAGTGACTATAAGTGGGCAGAGAAAATTAAAGAGGAGGAGGTTAAGTGTTACAAATCCAACAGTTATTTCTGGGGGCTCAGAGAAACAGCTGTTGGTCTTGTAACACCTTACCTCCTCCTCTACATATATAAGTGCGTGTGTGTGTGTGTGTGTGTGTATAAGTAATCTAATTTAGTCAGCTGAACATCAACAATGACAACTACTAATAGGTTCCGTGTGAGGTTGTAATTGTCAATGTAGCTTAGAAACTCAGCAGCTAAGCTTACTTATTAATTCACGAAGCTATTCAAGGAATCAGCTCTCAGTTTAGTTCTACAACTATTAAGACAACACAAGATATTCACTAACATACAATTAGCAACATCAACTGAAGCTTTATATTTCTTGTGCTTTTAGTATTCTTGTGGCTGACAGTTAAACTGTATTACTTAATAACGTTAAAACCCCCCTTTTATTTCTCTTGTTTATATCTATGTAATATTCCCAAATGTGGAAATGGTTTAGACACAGCAAAGATGTACAACATACACATCACTCATGAACTGTTTTGATCAGGAAAATATGTGATGCTTTGGCAATCACTAGAAGTCTTGCTTTCAATATGGCCTAAAGAGGCATTTCAGTATTTTGTGTATTGTTTAAAACAAAATATACAGAAGGATGCAACTATATAGGACAGCTTCTGGTGTTGATCTGCCTGTCAAGAGCTGAACTAAACAACTTAAGTTTCCTCCATGGTTGCAATTAGAATTCAAATTCAATATTGTTATTCTCTTTTATTCTTTCACTTGTTTCACTCATTGGACTATGGCCATGCTGGGGCATCACCTTGAAGAATTTCAGTCTCATGAATTAATCCCAGTTAATTAATGAGACTGAAATTATATTTTTTAAGCCAGGTACTTATTCTACTTGTTCCTTTTGCTGAACCACTAAGTTACAGTTGGATGGTGGGGGTGAAACACTGACATGAAGGTACATGGATGCGTGCATGCACGCACGCACACACACAAGCAGGCTTCTTTCAGTTTCTGTCTACCAAATCCACTCATAAGGATTTGGTTGGCTGAAGGATATAGTAGAAGACACTTGCCCATGGTGCAATGCTGTGGGACTGAGCGTGGAACCATGTGGCTGGTAAGCAAGCTACTTACCACACAGCCATGACTGCACCCATGTTATATCTTAATGTCGTCATCATTTTTTAATGTCTTCCTTCCATGCTTATATGAGTTAGATGGTTTGAGAGGAGCTGGCCTAATCAGAAGCATATATATATATATATATATATATATATATATATATAT
>NC_068988.1:4105361-4108366 GCF_001194135.2 Octopus bimaculoides
ATATATATATATATATATATATATACACACACACACACGCACACACACATCATCATTTAACGTCCATTTTCCATGCTGGTACATACACACACAGACACATATATATACATGTGTGTGTGTGTATAGTGAGTTGGTCAAAACATTTCTTCACTTTCTTAAGGGAAAATGTGACACAGGTTTTAAACAAAGTGCTTTATTCAATCAATGACACATGATGTTTAGTTTCTGTAACTTCTGACATCTTGCTCAAAGAATTTCCTGTTTTCCCTGGTGCAGAGCTCTTCCAGGTGAATTTTCACATTCTTCTTCAGATTTTGGGGTCTGTCCATTGAAGGAATTTTGAAACAGACCAAAACAGGTGAATATTTGAATTTGGAAAGTCAGCAAATATGGTGGGAGTAGTAAAACTTCCCTGCAAAACTCCCAGTAATGTTTGCCACATCTGCCAAGAGTTGTACAGTCAGACATTGTCATAATGAACGACAATGCCCTTACAATTAGCAAGTAGCTGATGCTTCTGGTGGATCGCTGGATTTAATTTGTCCAACTAGTCACAGTACACCTCTGAATTGATGGTCCTGTTCATAGGAAGGAGCTCATAAAAGACAACACCCTTCCAATCCCAACAAATTAAAAGCATAATCTTCTTTGGGTGGAGTCTTGCATTCAAAATTGTTTGTAGTGGTTTGCCATGCTTCCCTGTGATCATTTTTAAAGGCTGACTGACTGTTTTGTGGCTCTGTTATCAAACCTAAGTAATACATCAGTTCTCTGTCAATCAGTGAATGAAGCACATTGAGTGTAGCTTCATATGATTGGTCTTTTGAGGTTGCAATCAATTTAGTGGGTTTTTTACCTTCTGCATATTTTCTGTCAGCATCTGGTTCTTGATGATGTGAGCTTCTCAAATGACCCAACCATGTTTCATGTACGATCTCACTATAGTCCTGTAAATATTTATATGCAGATAAGTTCATTTTATTGATCCAATAATTTTATTAGTTTTCTTGACTGCAACAATGGTTGACTTGTGGAACTTGGAATTTCTATTAACAACCACATCAATTTCTCCAAGTATAAGAATATTTTGAGGTGCTATGGCTTAGATCAAGTATTGAGTTTACCAAAATCTTTTAATATCTCTGTGCTCTCATTGTCATCCAGTTTTGAATATCTCAGAGCTAGCATCGAAACATTTGTGCATTCATTTAATTAACAGCATAATGTCATTTATGAAGATAACGAATAAGATTGAACCTGTAGAGAAGACTACTATGCAATATCTGACTGTCAATCAACTGATGCCTTCTTCCAACAAAGCGTTTACTGACCTTGTTATGAATATTCCATTCAGCCCAGAGCTTTTATAAATGTCTCAAGTGACAGAGTGAAGAAAAATGCTTTGTTGAATACATTGTATGTGTACAATATATACACATATATGTATATGTATGTATGTGTGTGTGTGTGTATATATATATATATATCTTATTAATATTTAGTAGAAGCAACAGAGTGACTCAAGGGCCGAGAGTTTCGTGCATTAGCACTTGTCAAAGTTATCATTCTGTTACTTATATATTAATAGAAAATATATATGTATACCCATATTTTGAGTTCTATCTTTGTATGTCTTCCTGACCATAAGCTTCCTATGACTGGTGTCTATATATATTTACACATACGCACACATATATGCACATTCATACATGCACACACACACACACACACACATTGAGATGGATAGATAGATAGATAGATAGATAGATAGATAGATACATACATACATACATACATACATACATACATACATACATACATACAAAAATACCCTGTTGTTGATGTTGACATTCCAATGAAGGAGCCTTGGATCTAGGTTAGAAACCGGTTCTTTCTGTATTAGCAAGAAATCTTAAAATAAACTGAATAATGATACACACACACACACACACACACACACACACACACACACACACACACACACACACACACACACACACACATACATACATACATATAGATACTTGCTTACAATTACATGTTGGATATTAGCTCCTCCACATTGAACAAGAGACATCAAGCTGACACTTCTATACAATTTTCTTTTATTTCAACTGATTCTTTTTTATATCTAATCAATTCTTCTTGTTGTCACCTTCTTCTATAATAAAAAAAAAAACCAATGAAGGCTTTACATTTGCGTATTTGCTTTCAACGATTCAACACAAAAGTGCAAGAAAGAGAAAATATAATAGACTAAGAAACAAACATGAATAACATATAATACTAATATTATATATACACATGCATGTGTTTGGATGTGTGTATATATATATCTGTGTATTCTTTATATATATATATATATATATATACATACACACACACCTGTGTGTCTATTTTATATATGATATGCATATGTGTGTGTGTTTATTAATCAGAAATTAATTGATTTTTAAATTAAACCAGCAGGAAAATACACACACACACACACACACAAAGACAATTTATTAGGAAAGATGAAAATGAAAATTAAATTATCAGGGAAAGGGAAAAGAAACAAGCAAAAGACAATAATTTAAAAAAAACAAGCTATTGAGCCAAAAAAATTGCTAAAGCTCAATATAACAAAAATAATTCTGATAAACGAAGAATTGGTAAAATTCTCTGGAGCATTTCAATAACGACCAAGAAGAAAGAAACGCTAAAATTGAATGCAACAGATGCCTTTCTAATGAAGAAGGAGAAACACAAAATATTATTGCATTTTCTTTATGCTCTCTTTGACATTTTTGACAATTTAAAGAGTGAATGCCACGAAGATAACATTTTTATCTATTTATCTACAATAAATGAATGAAAGAAAGACATACAAAAATAAGTGATAGACCATCTGGAGAAAATTGTTTTAACATTTATATTAATTCTGACTGATAATAATTATCAGCAATTGCATCTCATTATCATCAATAATTACATATATATATTTACATATATATATATATATA
>NC_068988.1:4108802-4111436 GCF_001194135.2 Octopus bimaculoides
TATATATATATATATATATATATATATATATATTATATATATACTTTATTATTAAAACTGCATAGTAGCAATTTCTTTATGATGTTTTCGCTGCTTTAATAATAAAGCATATTACTCTACCTCCAGTATTTGAATACTGTTTTTTTGCACCTTGTTTCGCATTTATGTGCTTACTCTAGCTTTTGTGTGTGTGTGTGTGTGTGTGTGTGTGTGTGCGTGTGCGCGTGTGCGTGCCTGTGTGTGTGTGTGCATGCCTGTGTATGTGTGTGTGCATGCCTGTGTGTGTGTGCATGCCTGTGTGTGTGTAGGAAAAAGAGCTGACACAGGAAAAACAATGGTTATGTTATGAACTTAATTAGCTTATAGCTGTTTCTGCCATGAGATGCTGAGGACTCATAGCTGGGTTCCTGAATAACATCCTAGAGCTTCATGAGAGCCTCAAATAAGAATTGCAAAACTGCACATACATACATACTTACATACATACATACATATATGCATATATATACATATATATATATACGGATAGATAGATACATAGATATAATTACATATAAAGCTGTATTTCAAATTAAAGCTTATGCAGGAGACTTTAAGGTTTAATTTCCAAACCTTGTTATAGGAATGTCCTTTGCAGGGTGCCTGCAAAGCATGTTCACTACTTGCAGCTACCAAGTGTCATCCAAGGTTTGTCCTCCAGGACAACTTATAACACTAAACCACTTTACGTGGCATGAGGAGGTTTCTTCTGCTCTATGGGGGGGCATTCAATTCCCTTACATCATCCCCCACCCTCTAGAGAGCAGTACAGAAGTAAGCTGAAATCATCGTTGTGCTAAATAAAGCTTCCAGTACACTCTGTCTTCCATATTAATCGTTTAGATTATATATATATATATATATATAAATATGTGGAGTGGATGTGAGAGATAGAGAGAGAAAGGGAGGGAGGGAGGGATACATGCATGCATAACTAAATATTTATATATATGTATGCACAAACATAGATTTATACATACATATGTATACACACACACAGACATTTATTTGTTTGTGTGCATGTATAATGTTCAATGAGCATCTGTACAGATGCCTACATATTTCAAAGCGAGTGAATGGTTATATTAATCAATATTTCTATTAAACTAAGGTGATGAGTTGGCGGAATCGTTAACACACCAAGTGAGATGCTTAGCGGTATTTCATCTATCTTTACGTTCTGAGTTCAAATTCTGCCGAGGTCGACTTTGCCTTTTATCCTTTCGGGATCGATAAATTAAGTACCAGTTGAATACTGGCGTCTGTGTAATTGACTGCCCCACTCCCCAAAAATTTTGTGCCTTGTGCCTAGAGTAGAAAAGAATATTTTTATATAACTATTCAAAAATTTGTATTCCTTTTTCTGTATTCCTTTTTCTTGTATTCCTTTTTATGATATGGATATATGTATGTACACACATACAATATATTTAACGTTTGTATGTGTGTGTGCATGCATTTATTTTGTATCACATGTATATCCTATTTCATAGATTATGCCTCACATTCTTTAAATCCCTTTCACTTTCTCTCTACCCTCTTTCCTCTCTCGCTTCTTGTCTCCACATCTCTCTCTTTTCTTCTTTCTCTTTATATACCTATTCATCTCTATCTATCTATCTATACACAACACACACACACATACCAACATATATAAGTATGTATAGACTGTGAACAGCTTCATAAAGAATTGCTGATCACTAAATTAAATAAATGACAAGAGAAGAAAAAATTGTGAAATGAACTTCATGGGCTTACAGCTGTTTCTGCTTATAAGATACAATGCACTCAGAGCTGAAAGATTGTGTATCATGTTATCTATCACCTTAATTTTTTTTTTCTTTTTAATGGGTATCATCATCATCATCATCATCATTGAACATCCGTTTTTTTCATACTGGCACGGGATGGACATGGGGATGTTTTCTATATATATAAACAATCTCCCAAATAATATTGCACTTCAGTTTTGAACATCTGACAATACTACATAGTGATACACAAGCACTCCACTACAAGAGCATTGCATCTTATAGTAGAAACAGTTTTATGCTAACGAAGTTCATCACACGCCAGATTATTAATATCACTATGCTTAAGTGAAATATTAACATATATATATATATATACACACACACAATTCACACACACAAAATGGAGACCACAGTCCTTCAGTATCCTCCCCAAAAGCCTGAGAGACCAGCATAGTAAAGATGTAGCAAAGCTAATGGCGGTGACCCAGCATTGATGCAGCTCTCAAGCTTCAGCTAGTTAAAGAGTTACACACACACTCACACACACATAGATGCCTGTATATATGTACATGCACAAATATGCTAATGTAAATGTGTGTGTGTGCAAATAGAGAAAGAGAGAGAGAGACTAATAGAAGATATCATCGTGTTTCTCTCTGTATTCAATTCAAATATTCAATTCATAAATAGAGACATTTGGAATATGAACCAAACATTTTCAACCAGTGGAAAAAATGCATACATTCTTTTATATATAGATAGACAAATTCACATAGCCATATATATATATATATATAAATACACACACACACACACATATATATATATATATATATATATA
>NC_068988.1:4111725-4113338 GCF_001194135.2 Octopus bimaculoides
ATGCACAACTACAATTAAACAAAAATGAGAAATTTTGCCTTAATAATCTAGCAAAGTCATAATATATACTTCCAAAAGAACAGAAGTACATTAATAGAATTTAATTTAGGAGAGGAAGCAAAAGAAAAGAATTTGTTCATTGGAAATTAAATTTGAAACATTTATTTAATAAAGTGAGGAACGCAAAAATAAGTAAAAATTTTTGATAAAAACAAAGGAAAATGAAAGGAAGAAAAAAAGATAAAAGAACGAGATTGAAATTGTTCAATGTAATCTGATTTCAAAACTGTCTTATTAAAACTTTAACCTTCAGCAATGTTGATAATCTAGTAACTATAGCAAACCAATTTGGATAGCAGTGAAGGAAAGAAACATGTTTTGATAAACTTATACTTCATAATAAAGAATAACTGAAAAATGTTATTTATTTGCGTTTGTTTGCATGTGAGAGAGAGGAGGGGTAGAGAAAGAGAGAGAGAGAGAGAGGGGGGAGGGGAGTTGAAATGAAAGGAGAAGAGAAAGATGTGAGGTTTGAGAAAATGAAGGCAGTAGGGGGATATGTGGAGGGAGTGGGGCTGTGCTGCTTTTGAAGATATTTTCAACAATTTTCAAATGTAATGTTGTTTCATAAATGAGTTAAACAGACCAGATGGACAAGATAACATTTGAATACAAACATATATTTATATAAGTTCATATGCCTAATAATAATAATAATAATAATAATAATAATAATAATAATAATATTAATAATAATAATAATAATAATAAAAATAATAATAACACCGATACTGATGATGACGACGGCGACGTTTGATAAACTCATTTAAGTGTGAAACAAAACGTTTAGTGATGTTTGTTCTGATTCAATACATTTTAAGTTCAAATCTTGCCAAAGTTAATTGTGCCTTCCATGTAACTGGGATCAATAAAATAAAATACCAGTCAGTTACTAGAATCGATGGTATTCTCTAAGCCCCTCCCCTCAAAATTGCAAGTCTTGCATCTAAATTAGATTATTATTATTATTATTATTATTATTATTCTTTTGAGGTTGGTAAAATAAGTAACTGTTGAGCACTGGGGTCAATATAATTGACTGACCCCTCTCCCAAAATTATAGGCCTTGTGCCTATTGTAGAAAGGATTATTAATATTATCATTATTATTATTATCATCATCATCATTATCTGGAGGCAAATTAGTAGGACCATTGTAACGATGGACAAAACACTTTCCAATATTTTGAACCAATTCTAAGGTGGCAAGTTGGCAGAACAATGCTACCTGACTAGCTCCATGCCAGTGACACATAAAAAGCACCCACTACACTCTTGGAGTGGTTGGCGTTAGGAAGGGCATCCAGCTATAGAAACTCTGCCAGATCAGATTGGAGCCTGGTGCAGCCTTCTGGCTTGCCAGTCCTCAGTCAAATCGTCCAACCCATGGCGGATGTTAAACGATGATGATGATGATATATATATATTTATAGGCGGGCTATTTAAGCTAGTCGTGTACATACGTGCATATATATGTGTGTATACGTCCGTGTATGTAAGTATACTGTTTATATACATATATTTGTATTTATGTATTTCTGAGTATATTCCACC
>NC_068988.1:4114265-4115372 GCF_001194135.2 Octopus bimaculoides
CACTACACTCTCTGAGTGGTTGGCGTTAGGAAGGGCATCCAGCTGTAGAAACTCTGCCAAATCAGACTGGAGCCTGGTGTTGCCATCCGGTTTCACCAGTCCTCAGTCAAATCGTCCAACCCATGCTAGCATGGAAAGCGGACGTTAAACGATGATGATGATGATGATGATGATATATATATATATATATACATATATGTATATATATACACACACACACACATATACATACATATATATACACACATACATATACATATATGTGTGTGTGTGTGTTTATAATGTATTCTTCACACAGAGCCAGCCAGACATGCTCACACACACACATAATGAGGGAACGTATATTACATGTGTATATTTCTTATTGGTGAATAGAGATGTGATTTACACCTGAAAATAAAGAAATTTATCAAATTTGTCAACACCCAACTCCTTGATGTCTACAATCTCAACCACACAAGACTAACTCTTCTGTTATTCTATTCTCTTCTATTCTATGTTTCTTTCTATCATCTCCATTCTATAGAATCCAACGCAGACAATAAATTCCTCCAGAATATCAAACAAACTTTCTTCTTTCTATCTATGTTGGGACTTTGATGTCGTGTTAAATGCATAACTGCCAAATTTCTGCACCACACACAGTCATTGCTGACATCCAAATATAACCCTTTGTGATGTTCACATCATGCAACTCTATATTACATGACACAAATACAAAACAGCAATTATTGACATGTGCATCTAGCACAACATTCAGCTGAGATAATGCAATGGTCAAGTTTAGTTGACCTCAGCTTTATTACATTTGCAGCAGCCCATTCACTTGACAATATATCTAATATTAGTGATAATGCACAAAGCAGCTTCTTTCTCCATTCTCTGTGCCTTCCAGTGTGATGCTGCTTAGTTTTAGGTAAACATTGTTGCTAGTACTGTTGAAATATGGGAGAAACTATTAAACTCTCATTTTTAGATCTCCCTCTCTCTCTCTCTCTCTTTCTGTTACTTTATCTTTACACTTTTAAGGTATGTGTGTGCCTCTTTTTATTTACGTGTGTGTATATATCTATCTATCTATATATATATATATATATATATATATAT
>NC_068988.1:4115633-4124318 GCF_001194135.2 Octopus bimaculoides
TATATATATATATATATATAACTGAAGGATTAAAATTGGCAAACTTGAGTTTTCTCTCCTTAGCTTAATTTCTCCCCTATCTCTCTAGTTTTAGAAAGTTCTGTTCACTGACCGAAGCAATCTTAAGAATGCATTGCTTTACTGATGAGGAAACATATCCATAGCTGTATGTATGCGGGTGACTAGCTATGTATGTAGCTCTGTAAGAATGTTTATATATGTGTGGGTATGTATGTATGTATGGGTACATGTACGACTGAGTGTCGATATGTCATTATATTGATACTATTTGGGCAATGGAGACATTTGTTTACATCTTCCGTAAGCAATATGTCCTACAGCTTGGCAGTTTCATTGGGTCCTGAGTGTAAATGTCAGTGAAATAAACAAAAGCAATGCCTTATTTGAAAAAACAAATCAAGGATTGACCAGAAAAAGCCTCTGCTTCTACAAATATAACTTCTACAATTCTCATCTAACCCATGCCAATAAGGAAAAAAGCTGTAAAGAAAATAATGATGTGAATATAGACACCTGCACACACCACAACCATCACGTGGATGAATGAAGGTGTTTATAATTTCCAACAATTTATTATGCATGTATTATGCATGTATTATGCATGTATTAAATTTATTATGCATGTATTAAATTTCAGGTATTTTCCTACATGTGTCAAATCTTTAAACTAAAGATCAGAATTTTTAATATATTCACCAAAATCTTGACCAAAATAGATCATCATATCTACTCATAGACATAATATCTGTGGAATCATTAACAGATTACATCTTGGCACATGTCGCTCATAGCATATATCCAGGCACTGCTCACAAACATGCTACTAATCTTTTTGTTACCATATAAACACCGCTTAGGTATCAATTAATTTTGAAAAAAATGAAAAATTTAGTAAAATAACTTTGTCATTAATAAGCTAAGCTTTGGAACATAAAATGAAATTTTAAAAGTTTTAATTTCAATCACTTTAAAACAAGCAGTTTTTATTATAGAACCAATTGCAGTCACAGGCAGGTTGGTACCAAAGGGATTAATAAGGGTTTAAATAAATCAGTTTAACCAACTGATTAGCATATGTAATATATTGTTGGCAGTTAGTTTGATTAATAAACCACTTGTGTATATTGAGCCTTTTGATAACATCCCACCTCTGACCACCCATGCTTCTAACATGCAAACTCCCTATTTTATGAAGAACTAAATTAAAAGCTTCTCTCAAAATTTCATGCTGAATTATGTTCCAAACACAAACTAAACAAGGACAGAACAAAGTTATTTTACTAAATTCTTCATGATTAAAAAAATTATTTGAAACCAAAGCAGTTTATTTCAATTAGAAATAGATTAAGTTAAAGATTAGCAGTATTCTGGGTCAATATTGTACTTTACTACAGGATACAGACATAGATTAACTGCATCTAGAAAAAGATGTTAACACATTGTTTTCTTTATAAGGAATCAACCAGACTAATTTCAGTCATGCTTAGCAATCATCACTGACAGAGAACTATCAACATTTGTCCAGAGAAACATTACAGTTAAGAAGTAATTTTTAATCAGAGCTGGAGTAAATTAAAAGAAACTGCATATATAACTCCTTCTTGGATGCTTGTTTCATTAAGAAATTACTGATGTTCTGATGGTGTGATGTTTGAAGGTAAATGCTGTACAACAGGAAACTTGAGTGAACAGAATTTTAACTGACATTGTATGCAACATCACCATCGTCATTACCACCACTGCAAGCATCATCCGCATTATTATCATCATCATCAAACAGACCTTCATTAGACTTACTGAATGTAACATAGATGTAAACACTATCTTAAAATACAATATCTTCATGGAGAGAAAATCAGGGATCATCCAGTTTTAATCCTGCATTTGAACTGCATCAGAAGTCAAGAATTGACTGGTCATTGAAATGCTGGCTATAAACCCAGAAGTTCTAAGGGCTTGGATAGATTAAAGAAACCAATTTGCATGTGTGTGTGTGTGTGTGTGTGTGTGTGTTTATATTCAATGCCAAATAAGACTGGAACCAGCCAACCCATGCCAGCATGGAAAGTAGACGTTAAATGATGTTGATGATGGTAATGATTTTGATATACTGTTGTACATCATAGCAATGAGATATAACACTGTTAATGCCATAATGATATTTTAATCTAACCAACATACACAATTCTATTTGATCCCACTTTTGTTCTTAGTAATTGTGGCTTTATGGTACAGGTTTGTAGTTCGACTGACTGATCCCACTTCTTGTGTCCATGAAGCTGTTGCACACAAGACACTATTGTTTATGTCTGCCTATGCAAACAACATAGGCTAAACATCTACACATGTATGCTGTGGTAGAGTAGCTCTCTCTCTCTCTCTCTCTCTCTCTATGCATGTGTGTGTGTGTGTGAAATGTTCCTTTCTTTTCACTAACTTTTAACAATAATTCCTACCCTTCCCCTGTCCATTCCATACTCCCCCTGCGCTGAAGCATCAATCTTTGTCAAAGACTGGCTCTCCAGCACTAGACAACAGCACACAAAGAAAAAGATAAGCAGTATTCTATTGTTTTCTTAGGAAAATCCAGACATTCCTTATTTGTAAATAGAGACATAAGAGAAGAAAGAAAGGAAGAAAGAAAGAAACCACCATCACTTCTGACTTATTTTTCTATCTTATTTTTATATTTCATTGTACATGCCAAAGAACTTCCATTCCTATACTCTGTGTGTGTGCACACACACACACACACACACATATATATATACATATATATGCATATATATACATACATATATATGCATATATACATACATATATATGCATATATACATACATATATATATACATACATACATATATATACATACATACATATATAAATATACATACATACATACATACATACATACATGTATATATATACATACAAACATATATGTATATATATTCATACATATATATATATATATATATATATATATATATATATATATATATATACATACATGCATATATATACATACATACATATATATACATACATACATATATATATATATATACATATATATATACATACATACATCCATACATACATACATACATACATACATATGTATGTACACAAGTATGTATATGTGTATGTATGTATCTGCATAGAAACATATTTATAGATGAGATATATTTTTTCCGGGTTAATCTACCCATACACAGCAATACATTCCCCTCTAATTCACATGTTCTCTACTATACTTAAACAAGTTATATCCTTATTTAAACCTATGCCATTTATTTGATAAAACTACGTTTATCTTATTACTAGGTTTAGTAAACCTTATTTCAATTCCCCACATGTCACAGAAATCTAGAGAAAAGTACAATTTGTTGATGCAAGCTTTTATTGTACTTCAGATATACAAAGATGATTGCACTGGAGAAACGCATCTAACATCAAAATTATGGCTTATAAGCCAATAGCAGTGTTTCTTGTAAAGTGTGTACAAAGTAATTGGAAACCCTTCTTATTTCACTTAATGGCAAACAGTTGGAAGTTGCGGTAATTAAAGGATATCAACCAAACTGAAATTTTACTTTTGCAGTCCACTGCACTTATTGTACCTCAGTTTTCGCATATGAGGAGTGTGTGTGAGGAGGGAGGGGATGTTTTATAAGAAACCTCAGATGTGATTATTATGCTTTTAGACAAATGTATCTTTGCATTTGAGCGAAATTTGTCTTTAATTCATGAAATCCTGATCTAAATGAACTTAACAGGAAATCTGGCTTCTCACTCATAAACCACCTCCAACCACCCCTCGATCTTCTTATTAATTACTCATCAACACTACTACCACTACTATAACCATTAGTACTATCACCATCATCATCATCATCACAATCAATATTCTGCAATACATCATTTAATACAGTCACTCTATTTTCCTTTTCCTTACCAATGACTTTGCCATATTAAATGTATGGAATCTTAGCGCAATATGTCCACAAAAGCTGAGATAACTAGAGCTGGGCAAGTTAATACTTGCCTATTTGCTTTTCATACCAACCTACTCGAGACAAACCTTATTTCTATCATACAAAGTGAGCTAAATTAAAACCTGTCAAAATTTCATGATAATTTAGTTTCCAAACACCATTTTAGTAATGACAAAGTTATTTTACAAAATTCTTCAATATCTTCAAAATTAATTGAAACAAAGATAGCATAATTCAATGGAAATTTGGTTAATCTAAATCAGTTGGTCCTAATTGTATTCTTAGTTACTTCTTATGCTATAGATTTGCTATTACAGAAACCCTGGGAGTGAGGTGAGAGTTTTTCTCAGCAACAATAAAAAACAACAATGATGGACTCCTCTCTTAGAAGACACTCTTCAACAAGGGAGATTCCATGAATTACTTCTTCACTGCATTTCTTGTAAAGTCTTAGATTAATCAATACTTTTGTAAGTACTACAAAGGTAGATGTAAGAGTTTGGTAAACAGAGATCATAACACATTTCCAATTGATAGTCAAAGCCATTTCACTTTATTTACTCCACTAATGTTCTGGCAAAAAGAATGTATATCACAACCTCCCACCTGTTTCTCTATTTCTGTTAAGTTTTCATCAATATTTTAATACACATTTCCTTGTATTCATTGATTGGGTCTATTGAAAAAATTCTATTTTATATAGTGCAGTTTTTCAAATAGTAAATTAAAGTTTTCTTTTTTAATTTGCTTCAATAATAAATGTTTTTGTTGCCATTAATAAAACTAAAGGGAAAAAAGGATTATCACTGTCCCAATGAAAAATAAGAAATGCAAAACAAAAATTAAATAAATAAAATCAAATAAAAAGGGGAAAAAAATTTAATATCACAAGATGGCTATTTGATGTGAGTTAGTTTCAGTGGTTTGCTTGATAGAGCAGTATTAAATTTATAGTGTTTTCCTCTTATTTCAGCCAACTTCATGTGGTGGCGATCCAATGTTTATTATCAGTGCTGACAGCAAAATGAGGTTTTTATTCAAGCTATGCAATACTGTTTTCAGTATTATACACAAAAACAATGAAAGACAAAAAAAAAGAAAAAATTGCAAACTTTTCTTTCTTTCAACTATTCTTTATGTTTGTTGTTATTTTTTGTTGTAGAAGTTGTTCTCATTTTATTCAATGAAATACAAATACTATTTTATTTCAAACGCAAAGACAAACAAAAGATGAAATAAATAGAATAATGTTTAACAATCACAAACTAAAACACGACCCAACATAAAGAAATAGAAAGAAGCAAAAAAGAAAACAGAACACTTCCTCCTGAAGGAAAATAAAATCATTTTAAAAAGAAGTGTAAAAAAAACAAAACAAACAAACTGAAATTCAGGAAATAAATCTAACTGAAATGTGAATGTAGCAAATATTGTCCAATTTCGTTAATTCTAACTGTTTGTGAAATTTGTATTTAAAGTTAAAGGAAAGATCAAGATAGCTGAGTGACATTTTAAAAATATTTCTTTTATTCATTATAACCATGTTTTATTTGGATGGTAGCTATATCTATTTACATTCCATTATAATGTAGCTATACAAGTGAGCAAGCAAATACCTGCCTTAATGGCAATTTTATAAGAGTAGGATATCATAAGACTTCACAGCTATCATATTTATTATCAACATCCTTGAAATGATTCTATCACTGATGGCCGATCCCTGTCTACTTTTCTACAAAAGTAATAATTCTTGACTACAACAGAGGAGTATTATACAGATAATAGTGCTCTTATTGGGCCTTAGGATTTCTGGTGACCTTTCATAGTGTAAACACACATAAACAATACAGTCTCCACAATCCAATACAAGAAACTCTGTTTGATTATCTTGCCTACAAGAAATAACAGCCAAATATCCTTTATAATACGACCTACCATCTTAAAAATAAGTAGTTTGGCAGAAAGGATAGATTGACTGTGATTGGATTGTTCTTAATCAAATATCTGCTCAGTTTGGGTCAACTTGGGTGAAGCAATAACAACAGCAACAACAATATAATTGATATTAAATAATGACACTAATTCATTTCATATGCAATGGAATGTAACTAAGCATCACAAAATATTTTGTCCTACAATCCACTGTTATATACACACGTCCTATAAATCCATTCAGGTAGATGGCCCTGCTTGATCTGTAGAAAAGGCATACTCTATAAGATGTACCCAGTGTAAGCTATGGACACATGAGAGTACAGCAATATCAAAGGAAGGTTAACGAGGAAGATAGTTTTTGTGTGTGGCAGATACACAGGTGCAATAAACACTGAAGATGTGCAGAAAACAGATTTCATCACATGCCAGGGTAAAGAACTAGAAGTAGTTGATAGCTTTTGTTACCTAGGTGACCAAATCAGTAGTCGGGGTGGATGCTCTGAGAGCATAGCTGCTAGAATATAAATAAGCTGGGCAAAGTTCAGAGACCTCCTACCTCTGCTGTTAAACAAAATGCCTCTCACTCAGAGAAAAAGGTAGACTGTACAATGCCTTGTTACACGGCGGTGAAACATGGGCTATGAGTGCTGAGGACATATGTAGGCTTGAAAGAAATGAAGCTAGTATGCTCCTCTGGATGTGTAATGTCTGTGTGTCAGTGTGCATACATGACAGAGTGTAAGTTCCCTGAGAGAAAAGTTGGACATAAGCATCAGATGTGGTGTGCAAGAGAGACAACTGCGCTTGTATGGTCATGTGATGTGTATGGACGAGGACATCATGATCATACCAGCTCCCACTATTTGCTGTGAAGTGGTTGGCATTAGAAAGCTGTAGAAACTATGCAAAAACAGACATTACAGCTAGGCACAGTCCTCTAGCTTGGTAATTCCTGTAAAACCATCTAACCCATACCAGCATTGAGAAAGGGACATTAAACAAGGACAATGATTATGTATCCATATAGTGTATGGAGTAATCTTACCAAATGTATTTATCTTCAGAATGTTGTTGTCCTCCTGTGCAAAATTAGAGTGACATAACAGATCAAAGAAAACTGAGCCAAGGAAAATAAATAAACATTTTACAATAAAAAAAAATATCTCAACGAACAACCATTCTCATTCCAAAAAGGTTAATGCTTCCCCATCTATTAGAGTTGACACAACATTTCTGAAGCGTTGGTCATTTCAGTTGTTCCACATGTCTCACCACAGTAAATTGTATAGATCTCTGTCAGAAATCTATAATAACTGATAGTGTTTAGCAGCTGGAAAGAAACCAGTAAAACAGTATTGATAATATCACATTTGAAAACAACACACAGTGACAACTACAAGATATATGAATGTAGTAGCATATTACTTTACACAGCTATTTTGGAATGTATTTTAATACCTTATGAACAGACATATTGTTGTTATTTGAGAACATTATTGGTTTTGTAAAGTGCTAATTGGTTTCCCTTTGCACAATTTTGTTTCATATGTTACATCATTTTCATTTTGTACTGGAGGCCAATGATGTTTACAAAATCATTGCATTTGGCAAGATTACCTGTATGTATTTATATATCATACATTAACTACCATCTCATCTCCTGGCACAAAGCCACATCCCTCTCTGCTGCAGCCCCACTTAGTGAAAGAAGATCTTGGTCTTGCAAGCTTCATAGTGACTTCACTTATGCTGGTGCCATGAAACAAAGCACTTGGTGCCTTTTGCAAAGTGATTGGTATTAGCATGGACATCCAGGCTTAGAAACCATGCTAAAACAGTGGAGTACAATGCAAATCCTTGGACCCATCAATGCTTGTCAAAATGTCTCACAGATGCCAGCACAGCAAACAGATATTTGATGATGCTGATGATGATACATATTATCATATATTGGCAAGCAATTGAATACTGGTCATGGTACATAACTGATGAGATCAAAATGTTAGCTTCAGTTTCACACCGACCATTGCACCAAGGCAATATTGATATCTCTTCATACACACACACACACGCATGTGTACATGTATGCATATAGTTAGTCTGGAAAATGTTCGGTGGTCAGTAACAAAATAGAATGTAAAATATTTCAAGAAACATAGACAGAAGACAGTTTTGTTGTGAGATGACCGAGAGTCATAGAGAACACAAGCTGTGTTTTACAACCACATTCACCTATCTTTTGATGTCACCATACCTTATTCAACCAAGATGTAGCTGTTCGTTGGTATTAATGGGCAGTATGAGGATCATAGTGTGGTGTATGGTCAGTCATTGCCTATTGTTTTATAGGTCACACACACATATGTTGGCACTCTGTCGCTTAGGATGTCGAGGGTTCCAGTTGATCCGATCAACGGAACAGCCTGCTCGTGAAATTAACGTGCAAGTGGCTGAGCACTCCACAGACACGTCTACCCTTAACGTAGTTCTCGGGGATATTCAGTGCGACACAGTGTGACAAGGCTGGCCCTTTGAATTACAGGCACAACAGAAACAGGAAGTAAGAGTGAGAGAAAGTTGTGGTGGAAGAGTACAGCAGGGTTCGTTACCATCCCCTGCCGGAGCCTCGTGGAGCTTTAGGTGTTTTCGCTCAATAAACACTCACAACGCCCAGTCTGCGATCCTATGACCGCGGCTCCGCTGCCCTAACCACTGGGCCATTGCGCCTCC
>NC_068988.1:4124338-4131936 GCF_001194135.2 Octopus bimaculoides
ATGTATGTATGTTAGTTTGTTTATGTGTATCGATGTGTGCCTCCCAGTATTGGCATCATGAGATAGTTGCAAACAAGTGTCTCTGTCATACTTTTAGTGTCATTTGTTTGCAATCTTCCACGAAAACTTGTCTGCTCATTAAAAAATATTACTTTGCTTGGCAACAGGAAAGGTGTCCAACCATAAACTATCTGCCTCACTGAATTACGTGCAACTCATGCAAACCAAGAAAAGTGGATATTAAAAATGATGAGGATTAGATAGACAGAATGATAAATTGGTAGGTTAGGTAGGTAGATAGATAGATAGATAGATAGAAGAGTGAGAAAAAAAAACTATATATATATATATATATATATATATATATCTTGTACTGATGTATATTGGCAAGAAAATCAATAAACTAGTCCTTTTGAAAATATACATTGTATTCTATCAGTGATGCCTACTTTTCATTCTCGCCATTGTAAATGCTATGAACCATGGCCCATTCAAAACTGCTAAGCAATGTCTGTATTGTTAGCAAAATATGACAGAATTAAAAAAATAAAGCTTTTGGTGAGGTTGTTGACTACTTCAAATATCTATTGTGGCATTCTAATTTCTTGACTATGAGTAGAGCAAAGCCTTTTGCCAAGTTATCAAATAAAGAGTAGATAGGGATGTACATTAGAGCCGAGACAGCAAGACACTGCAGTAAATGATAAGTATTGATGTCTGAATATTTTACATAGCTTTTGGATTTCATGCAGCTAGCTGCAACAACAACTATATCAATAACCACAAACCGATCAACCAAGCCTACACTACTCTCCAACTTTCGTTTTGAACACACATGTACACAGAAGAATATAGACTCACTCACACACATAAGCATACATATATATATATGCTTACACACACATAAACATACATCTACATACACACACATGCACATGTGTGTTATATGTGGATATGTGTGTGCATGTATGAGTAACATATATATATCATCATCATCGTTGTTGTTTAACGTCTGCTTTCCATGCTGGCATGGGTTGGACAGTTTGACTGAGGACTGGTGAAACCAGATGGCTGCACCAGGCTCCAATCTGATCTGGCAGAGTTTCTACAGCTGAATGGCCCTCCTAATGCCAACCACTCCGAGAGTGTAGTGGGTGCTTTTACATGCCACCAGCACAAGGGCCAGTCAGATAGGTCTGTATTTAGTTCAATACTAGTAACTGAAGTTAATCCAGTCACTCATTACTCTGGATTTACCCCACCACCACCACCAACATATGGGAAGTTTCTCAGTCAGGGAAATATTTTGTTTTATCTTGTCTGAGGAACAACTGACCACATGATGGATAAATTCTAGGATTCATAAATAACTTAAATTTTATGAGTGATCATAAAATATTGCAGTCTGCCATCACTTTTACAAATCATCTTCTAAAACTTGAGTATCTTATTAAAGAAAGATCTGCATAATGTTAGAAGATATATTTCAGAAGGTTAAAAAAAAATGAGAGAGAGAGAAGTGAATCTGTGAATGAAAGTAGGTGGAAAATAAATAGTATATCAGATTACATTTGAGCGAGATGGATGACAAATGTGATGTGAAAGAAAGTAAGGTGAAAAAAGAAAGCGCTAAGAAATTTCCAAGACATATATTTTACATGTGTCAAAATTTAACAAACTTAACTGGTTTTATATCTCAGAAGGTATAACATAATGATTAAGATAAAATTTTTAAAAAATATTTTGAAATGTTATAAACTGTAGATAAAATAGTTTCTCTTGAAATCATAGTACTTAAAAGGAAAAAAAGACAAAGTTTTCAGAGACAAATCTTGAACAGGTTTTAATGCAAGATGAAAAGGAAAATGTACAGAAGTGAGGTGATTCACAGCGAAACAAGCTAAAAACAGAGAGAAATAGAGAAATGGTATCAAATCGCATGAAAAATTGTCTACAAATATAAAGCAAGCAAGCATCATGAAGAAAAAACAAATCTAAAGGTAATAATAATAATAACAATAATTATGTGGTAGGAAAATGATTTTGTTTTAATTTTTTTTCTCTTTGTGTCCACCATTTTGGAGTGTTTGAGAATCCCATAACATAGGGTTGAGTCCACTCACAGATAGCTTTCTTATATAAATTCATGACAGCTGTATTCCACATGCAATAGCCAACTTCATGCTTTTTTTTCACCACCCAGAGATTCAACACATTACTTTGTTTATAGAGTTATACATTTAAATTTATTTAATATTGCATATTTCTTCTATGTCTATATCTATTGACAGACTGTTTCAATATTTCTGTTCTTTATCAGAAAAGAGCAACAGATATAACTGCTAAGAGCCTAGTTCACAGATGATGTTTAAATTCAGGTTGTAAGAAAATTATTCCCTTAGCCTTCTTTTCTATACATTTTCATTTAGAAAAGCCACTTTAGAGTTGATGTGCCTCATAGCAGTGTGCTGGATGCACACACACACACACACACACACACGGTGTTCTTGTGTAAATTCAGGATAACTTGTTTCAGTGTACCATATGTCAGACGCCAGCATACATTCAAATGTTTTCGCATTATAATGACTGACATAATTTTTACTTTTCATATAAAGTTTGCTGGATGGTTTACCTATTTATCACACAAGGGAAAGACACAAGTGTAGAAATGAAACATTATTTCCAATGACTCAAAACTTTACATATTCACATTTAATATTTTCTGTTTCCTCTTAATCTATATCTGTAAACAGACAGTTTTTTGCATTTTCTGGGCTTCATCAGATTAGAGCAATAGACAGTCAATTAATTGTTATTTTCATGTAAGTTTAGTGAATTTATTGGCTTCATACTAGATCAGGATAAAAAGTAACAAAGAAAATGATGTAAAAAAACAAAAAGGTAGAATCATTCTACATATATTTGAAGAGAAATATAGGAATAATTTAAGATCTATTCAATTTATATTTCTTTATCTGCCAGGAGAAAGTTTTAATTCAGATGGCACGAAGTACACTCCATTTTTAGCTTTCTTAGTTTAAAGGCATTTTGGAGTGTTTATCGTCCCATGAAGTTGAGCTTGGTACACACAAAAAATATTCTTATGTTTCTGGCAATATATTTCTCTGTCCCAGACATCATGGCCAATGTTGTGTGTGTCAGTATTTTCTCATTAGGGCTGCTGGTACAATTTTAATTTATTTTCATTCTTCTTTAAGGCAGATTTAATTATTTTTCATTGAAAAAAGTAAAACAAGAAATGAAAAATACAGTCATCTCATGTTAAAGGATTTTCCATTAACAGAAATTATAAGCAATGACCTCCAAGATCAAGATGTGGCTTGTACTTTCACCTTTATGTAAACTTGGATAAAATTTGGTAATTTAAAATCTACACTTTCTTCTTTGCCAAAAGGCTGCTTCTCAGCATTTCAACTAAGATCAAAGTAAACAACAATTTGAAAAACTATAATCACAATATACATATGTATGTATATATGTATGTATATATGTAGGTATGAATGTATGTATGAATGTATGTATGCATGTTTTGTGTGTGTGTGTGAGTCTGAATGCTTAACCATCAGCATATAAGGAGTGTGAGTAGAATAAATATACAGCTTCATTTGGATTCAGAGTTATAGCCGCTTCTGACAGATGTGACACAAAAGGTCAGGATATCGATGTCCCAGAATGCCATGTTTCAATAAATCAAATGTGTTGAACAAAAGGGAGAAGACGCACACCACAGTGACCAGCATATTTTGAATCTGAACCTGCCTAAACTTAAGAACAAATATCCAAATAACCATTCTAGATTTTGCTGTTGTATAGGACAAATAACCTTTTGGCTTCTATGACAAATTTTTGAAAAAGGAAGGTGAAATTTCTAATGAAAAAATCTTTTTCTGGCTAATGAAGCTAATTCAAAAGGTTTAGGAAGTGCTCGAATTTGTAAAACAAAAAAAATTACAGGTGAAGCTAACAGTGCTAATACAGGGGCTGCTACTTGTTATTCTGTGCAGCTGCCAAAAAAAAAAAAAGATTGCTGGTGAGTAGAGCTACACCCCAGAGCAAATATACAATGTTGATGAAGCAGCATTTTCTGGAAGTACATGTCTGGTAGAGCTTTTATTTCAAGATTTATTTTAAGGATCTAAAGCTTCAACCAATCGTCTAATGCTTCCGCAAGAAGGAAGAATTTAATGTAGCTCTGATTTGGCGTTCAAATAAGATGGTATGGATGACTGAAAACCTCTCTTAAGAGTGATTTATAAACTTTTTTTTGCCAGACATATTTACAACAAAGCATTGCACATTTTAAAGAATGCACTATGTCACTCAGTGAACTTAATTGATCTTTCTAATATTGTGAGAGTAGAATATATCCTCAAGATTACAGCTTCTCTGCTCCAACCAATGGATCAAGATGCTGTAAGTTAACTTCATGATATATTACCTGAGAAAAGCTTTCCAATAACTTTTAAATCTACTGACAGGGAAAATAAACCCATGATTAGAGACTTCTGGAAGAAGTTCAACAAAATGGATGCTGTGGATAACATAGCCAAGTTATGGAATAAGGTGAAATTTTCAGCCTTGAATGATACTCGGAAAAATATACTGCATCAGTGATTTTGATAGTTTTCCTTAAGCAGAAAGTCTACATTAAATTCAGAAAGAAATAACAAAACTTGCAAATGAGGATGATGTGATTGAGTCTGTAATGTTCCATATAGAAAATATCTCTAACAAAGAACTGATAATGTTAGAAGAGCAAGCAGAAAACACAGATAAGAATATGGGAAATCTACCACCTCCACTGAAATTGACTGCCAAGAATTTTGCTAAAGGTTTCACACTTTTAGAGGAAGGCCTGCAAATTTTTGGTGACAACAACCCTAATTGTAAATGTAACATAAAAATTACAACTGCTCAATTCCTACACTGAGTGGCAGAAAGAGATGAAGCATCTGGAACATTAAATGCTCTTGGTTAAGCTCTTCTGCCTCCATATAAATGTTGGTGTTGAAGTTAGAAGATAGTGCCCCTCTTCCTCCCAGTAACTTATTCTGTGACCACCATCTTTTACATTGTAGTCAACATCTTTTGTGGTAAGAATATAGCCTATTACAATATCACAATTCTAACATATTTCTCAAGTGTGTCTATGTATATTTGTATTGTGTATGTTTAGAAATTATTCTCACACACAGAAGTGGTTATGCTGCTTGTTTTCCTTTTCACAAAAAATCTGTCAGAATGCATTATCACTTTATAACTTGAAAATCAATAGGAAAATTAATTTCACGTTACTGAATTTTACTTTACAAAAAGTTTTTCAGAGATGCATTACTCCTGTAATGCCGAGGAATTCCTGTATTTCTAATTTTCAAGTGATTGAATATGATATGTTGTTTATATATTTAAATCTAATCTGTTTAATATTTCCTATTTCTTCTACATTTATATCTATAAGCCACCTGGTTTTATATATTGGTACTTCATCAGTATAGTAGTAACTTGTCATAAAGAGTGTTATTTTCAAGTATTATATTCAAGCTTCTGTCTTCATGAAGAGAAGAGCAGAGTAAAAAAAACAAAAAAATTAATCAATGTTTCAATTCTACAAAATATTTATGATTAAATGCATAAAGTCTAAAATTGAAGTATAAAGCCTGCTTATCTTTTGTTGTAACATAAGCGAATGACAGTGAAAATTACTCAGTGAGGCCTTCTATATGAAAACCATACAGTTATATGTGGGTGAACATAATTCTGTGAGCCAATATATTGTTTATTTACACCCATGATAAGTAGGAATATATTTAATTTTAGTTATTAATTCTAATCAAGAAAAGCAAAGAAAATGAGTCCAAAAACTAAATTAATGAGAAATTGACTGGGGTTATGTAGTGGAACGTGAATGTGATCTTCAATAAGTACAGCAGTTTCTCAGGACATTTTCATTCTTATTAAACCTCTTTAGCAAAAAATATTCTCATCTGTAGTTGCAGTCACAGGTAAGTCAATAAAAGAGCCTCCACATGGCTACTTGGCCTACTAGAAATAACAGCCAAATGTTCTTTAAATCATCTGCTACTATTTCTAAAGAGGAAAAGACACATTACACAATCCCATCATTGATATAGTTAAAAACTGAGCAAAATGAATTAAGAGCAAAATGAATTAAGAGCAAAATGAAACCAATGGCTTGAATTTTGATTATACTGAATGTCATACACTCAAAGAAAATACTCTCAATTTATTAAAAATTGTTCTCTTAACTGGGAAAAGAAACTGAAGATCTGAAGGTGATTCTCAAAGAAAAAGAGAAATAATTTAAGAATTAGTAATTATTCTGAGTGTTCATCCGTTTTACATCCATGCTAGCATGGATTAGAGGAATATATATTACTGGAGCAGTATTCTTCAGACAGATGCCTTTCCTGTTGCTAACTCTTATCTGTTTTTCAGGTAAGGGATCTCTTGTTCTACATGTCTTTGAAGCTATATAATGCAGGTGAAGCGACAACAACTCCTTTAACACTTCAGGATTTTGTTGAGCACAAATGTAAACAAACACACATGCACACAATATACAGTGAATTTGCTTCCATTTCTGCCTACCAAATCCATTTAGAAAGCTTTGGTCACCCATGGCTATAGTATAAGACACTTGCCCATGGGCAGTGCAGTAGGACTGAACCAGAAACTATGTGGTTGTGAAGTGAGCTTCTTAACCAAGCAGCCATTCCTGTGCCTCTCAGGGTTAAATAACATACTTAAAGGAAAGAAAAATATGAGCTTTGTTTACTAGCAAGGGAGACAATTTGGGGACGTTTCAATCTCTGCAACCTCATCAGCAAAAGGGATTCATGAATGATGGGTGTGATGTAGAAAAATACTTTATGGCACTTTTCCACCGAAGGGATGCCCTTCACAACACCAACCACATTACAGAGTGTACTGGGTGCTTTTTACATAGCACTGGCAAGGATACTTTTTACATGCCACCAGCACGGGTGCATTTTACATGGGAGCAGCATCTGCAAGCTGAAACCAGGGACCTCTTGGTTGAGGGAAGGAGTGTGGAGCATGGCCATGAAGGACATGCCTGTACATATGGATGGCAATTGGTGAATGTGCATATTCCTATGTATACTTCATTCTATTCAATTTCATCATAGATTGTTTACCTATATATAATTTATTCAACATTATTAATGAAAGACACTAAACCCTATATATATACATATATATTTATATATATATAAGTCAGTAAATAGTGGGGTTGTGTTAACCACGCGTGGAGAAATAATAGGAAAATGAAGAATAAGGCAGAATGCTAAATTGGAAGCATGTTTTAATTAAGATTTCTAACCGGCTTTCATTGTGAAGCAAATTTTCAAGAAGGAGAATGAAAATGTTTTTTACAAAGAAGTACAAAATGAAGAAAATAATATATAAAAAAAATAATATATAAAAAAATAACTATACCAATACATTATATTGTCTTTGAGCTTTTGAAGTTCAATGGTAGTTCATGTATATAATGGTTAGAAAAATAAGGATGCATGAGAAGTGAGAGTTGT
>NC_068988.1:4132400-4145509 GCF_001194135.2 Octopus bimaculoides
ATATATATATATATATATATATATAAATTCTATAATTATAAGCATAATTAAGTATTTAACTGCTATTTTTAAATTTCGGTATACGGTGAAGCAATTTGCTGAACTCTAATTATAATTATGCTTATAATCATAGAATTTTTGTTTAACGTTACCGATAAAGGTTACTTTAACATACTGAACTACTTGGTAAAATTTTTAATTATTAATTAATTTTACTCTTTATTATTATTATTATTATTGTGTGTGTATACATATATATATATATTTGTGAATTAAGGCTACCATTAGTTTCATGTAAGAAAATAGGAAAATATCCTAGTGTCTTAACAATTTTTCAAGCAGATCACAAAACACAAGGATATTTTCCTACTTTTCTTAACATGAAACCAATGGTAGCCTTAATTCACAAATAAAGAAATTCTATCCACCAATGCGATGCTGAGCACTCATTTTCATCATTCGACATTCACATTGGTTGGCAATGCAAACGGGAGGATAAGACTCAAAACATGAGTATACCAATGTGTATGATGATAATATGAGAAAGAGAGTTGGGTAAGAGACGTTTGATAAGAGTGAGAAACTGTGCCGTTTATTTGCTGAACCAGCTTTCCAGTCCATTTGAAAATTCCGTCTTGCATGAAATATTTCGTATGATATATAATCATTAATTCTAAAAGATTTCGCCAATGAAGTCTCTAAAACAGTTTCTTATAACAATAATAAACATAACCCTTAAATTCTGTCACTACAGCTCACCACTTCCCTCTTTTAAATCAGAGAAAACTTTCTTTATAAAGTGGTTTGATCTCAGCTGAGTTAGATAGCAAGATCTCCTATTGTTAAGGCAAACACTGGCCTTTGTTATGAAACCACATGCCAATACCATTCTCTTCACCTCTCCCTCCCTCCCTCCTCTATCTATAATCTATTAATTGCTTTTATTACCTTTCTGTCTAACACTGCATCAATTTATCTTTCTCTCCATCCATCACTCTAAACATCTATTAAACTATCTCTGTGTATCATATCTTTCCAGTCATCAATCTAAACATCTCACCCTCTCCCTTATATATATGAGCTTTCTCCCCATCTATTTAAACATCTGCCTTAATCTCTATGCTTATCTTTATTTTTTCCCCCATCCATCTATTTAAACATCTACATTACTCTATTTCTATGTATTCATACTTTCTCTCCATCCATCTAAAAATCTACACTACTCTATCCTACATATGCATCTTATCTTTCTCTCCATCACGCTAAGCATCTACATTATCCTGCCTCTGTATTTATCTTTTCTTACTCTCCACCCATATATCAAAACATCTATGTTACCCTGTCTATCTATATGTATCTTTCTCTCTAAACAACTACGTAGCTGTCTCACCCCCCCCCTATTTCTCTCTCTCTCTCTCTCTCTCTCTCTATATATATATATATATATATATATATCTTTCTTTAATCATATCTACTGTTGTCTCCACACATCTCTCTAAACATCTGTGGTGCTCTGACTCTCTACACATAGATCTTCCTCTCTTTCTATCCATTTATAACTGTTGTCTCCACCCATCTCTCTGAAAATCTCTGTTACTCTATCTTGATATCATAATCTCTCATGACCTTCAACATCAATATGTTAAACTGACAGTATTTCAGTAAGTTAATAACTTATTAGTTACAAGAGAAATATCTATAGCATTCTATCACATCAGAGTATTGCCATGTTGTGGTTAAAGCAGTGGAGTTAATGTCAAGCTCGTCCCACAACCCATTAGCAGAGGTCAAGGAAGACTTCATTTTCATGTAGTGTATATTTGGGCCAATCAACTTCAAAGAGACCGTCCCTCTCAGAACTTAACTCACAGAAAGATGTATAACAGTCATTGATGGCCAATATGGTTTGACTACAATACAATAGTTTTGGTTTTAACACATTACTTTCCAATTGAAGCACATCCCAATGTAACTCAAAGGAATTTATGAATATTTTCTATTCCCTGAACACACAACTTATAAAACAATGTTAAGTTCACTTTGTTATATTCCTCAATGCAATACATTTTGTTCATAAAAAAAAGTTTTGTTGCCAGCAATGCAGTATTTTACTACCTACAACAGTGTTTTAGTACATATAACAACTTTCTCATGCCAACCATTCTGTAAAGTGATAGGTATTAGGAAAGAACATCCAACCATAGAAACCCTGCCAAAGCAAACACTGGAACACAACAGAATCTTCCAAACAGCTGGGTCCTCCTGAACTGTCCAATCCATGCCTGCATGGAAGATAAACATTAGAAGATGATGATGTTGATGATGAGAAGGACGGCGACATTTTGTAGATGATTTGGTACAGTCCTGCTGCTTCTATTTCAGACTTACAATTCAATTTGAAGTTCAGTGTATCATGTGTTTTGACAATGCATGTAGCAAAAGAGTGTTCAAACAGGCAACATACTATTGACCCATAGCTTCATAACCAAACACAACCTCATCTCAATTATTTACTATAGTCAAATATAACATAAATATACTAGGATGTTATCCATCATGGGTAAATATTGAGGTATACTTTCAATGTTTACTTTTGTCCCCATGGGGTAATATCAAGCAATATGGCAAATATACATTATGATTTGACTTTTAGCAAGCTTCTGGGTGCTTCACTAAACCAATAAACTGAACTTCTCCCACAGCTAATGTGTCATTTACTCCCTCTCCTCCTCCTCTCTTTATGATTCTTTCTCTGTATGTGTATCTCTAGTGTTTTACTCATTGCCTACCACCAAGCCTAACTCTCTCAGTATCTCTTCTACTGTCTTTCTCTCTCTCTGTTCAATGTAAGACATAAATGGAGAAACCACCCCACCAACCTACCAACCAGTGCTTCTATTGGCTGTTATCATTCAGACATGTTCCTTTAATCAGTTTATCTTATAAAGTGTTTTGAGGTTTACATTATTCTGTTGAACATTATACACTGTTTAATTAACAAAGGCTAAATGTATTTATCAGATTTTTAATTGCTCTCTCTCTCTCTCTCTCTCTCTCTCTCTCTCTCTCTCTCCTCTTTTATACAAAATCCTTCCCCGTTTCCTAGCTCTACTATTCTAACCCTAACCAACAGATTCCTAATAATGACTGATATCAGAGTTCGTTTCATACATACCATTGTAGCATTTTCTCATTGAAGAGTTAACTGTTCATATTAGTTAAATTCATAAAAGCAAAATGATCTTTTGGAGATAAAAGACTCTTTATCTATTTATTTATTTTGATATTTTTTAATAGAATCTTCAGGGCGAGAAAGATTTTTCATAACATCTTTAGTGATTTTTGGATTTTTCCTGGAGAAATTCTTTGATGGTTTTGAATTTCAAATAGTATGTATGTGATAAATTTCTGGGTGATAAAGTATTTAACAGCTGAAACTAATTTTCATCAGTTTTATATTTTATCGTTTTATGTTCCCTATCATTTTGGTGATAAAACTCACAAACTCACCCCAATACACATCTATATTATATGAATAGTGAGAGTGTGCACACGTGTATGTGTGTGTGCATATGTACATATACATGTATGTGTACGTTAAACGATGATGATGATGATGATTCCAGTCATACTTGTTCACTATTTTCTTTCACTTTTAAAGTATGAACATGATAACAAAATCCTTTCATGTCGCAAATAGAATTTATCACCATCTTAACCATACTTAAAGCATGGATACATTTTTTCCTATATTTTACAAATATATATTAAATAATTGGATTTTCTGTTTCTTTTTTTTTTTTTTTTTTTTTTTTTTGTCAGTGCCAATCAGGAAAATTTGCATAATTTTATCAAATGGTACAACCATATATATAGGTTTTCTAAATAACAATTCCTTATGATCATGATCATCTTCAACATTTTAACATCTATTTTACCCTGATGTTATTATGGATCCAATGAGTACAAGCTGTACAAGCGAACTGCTTTGCATTTTCCTCATCATCTCTATGCAGCCTAAAATCCAGAACTATTATGTCACCAAATCTTCCAAATTCTTCTTTCATCATACTTGTGCCACGTTAAAAGCACCCAGGAAACAGGAAGGGCATCCAGCCATAGGAAAACTGTCTCATTAAATTCTGTCTGAGCCATGCAAGCATAGAAAAGTGGAAATTAAAGCTGGGGTTATGATGATGATGATGATAAGATTTCTGTGAAAAAGGAGTACTACTGAGTACTCAGTTCAATTCAGTCAAAAATAACAGACAGAAATTAATTTGTCCATGCATAAACTACTTGTCTTGGAGTGCTTTCAGTTTTAATCAATATGAGTAAGGCAACGAGTGAGCAGAATCATTAGCAAGCCAGGCAAAATGCTTTGTGCACTTTACACATCTTTATGTTCTGAGTTCAAATTCTGCCAAGGTCAACTTTGCCTTTCATCTTTTCAGGGTTGATAAAATAAGTACCAGTTGTGTACTGGGGTCAATGTAATTGACTTGCTTACTCCCCTGAAATTGCTGGCCTTGTGCCAAAACTTGAAACCATTATTATTAGATATGAGTTCAAACCCCGTACGAGTTGACTTGGTATTTCATTCTTCTGGTGCCTACACAATAGATACCAGTAAAATACTGGAGTCAACATAAACAATTATACTCCCGGTGCAAATTTGTGACTTCATGACAAAAGCAGAGACCAACATAATCAGATATTAATAGGGACACCAGTGTGGTAGAAATACTAAGGTGTCAGACTGAATGCCTTCTGGTATTGAGATCCATCCCTTTAATCACTCCCTGTGGAGTCGTATTCTTAGACTGATTCAATTTACCATATTCTTTCTTTGCAAATATGTTACTTTGAGCCAACCTAACAATTATTCAAGTATTTTTAGCTGGTCTTATACACTGAAAAAGTGTTACTAGTGGAAACTTTAAATCATGAGTCTGAGTTGAAAACTCTGCCTTCCTCATTTGAACTTCACAACAGATGCTGATTCAAAATATCATTCTATGGAGAAGACTGACTGGAGTAAAATAAAAATTTTAAAAAAAGAAACCTTTTTTTTTTTTATAACTGTACAATTCTTCGAAGTATTATCAGGTAGTAATGTTTTATTTCTAGTCACCATGATTTCAATAACTCAGTCTTACCTGCAGGCATGAAATAGAAATCTATCTATGGAAAGATCTATTAAATCCATCACGAAAGAATATTCATTGAATGATGATAATGATGATGATGATGATGATGATGACGATGGTGGTGGTGGTGGTAGTGGTGGTGGTAGTTGCTGATGGTTGATGGTTGTATTTAAGCTTGTAATAGTGGTGGTGATAGTGGTGGTAATTTGGTTGATTATTATGCTAATGGTCACACTGGTATTATTTTGATGCTGCTGCTGCTGATGATGATGATGATTATCCCATTTTATGTCTGCAGATAAGATATTTGAATAATTGAAAAAAAAAAAAAAGTTATCTCTGCTGCATTGTTTAGCTTCATTCTTTTATTTGTGAAGACTGAAAACAAATAATATAAGTAATCTCTGTTATCAAATAAGACAGCAATGCTAATAGACAAAACACATTCATTCCTGCCAGACATTTTTCCACTACTCAAAATGGTTGAAATTTTCATTAATACATTTGAAATCTATAATTTTCAGTTTAATTAAGGTATCTATTATTCAACATTAATATGGATGTTCTAATGTATTTTATTCATTATTATTATTACTATAATAGAAATCATCATCATCATCATCATCATTTTATTACTGTCATTAGTTCTTTTTTTTATTCAGATTTAGTGATAGTGAAGAATTTGTAAATTCTGTTATCTAACTAATACAATACCACACTGAGAGTAAAATAAAATAGATGCTATCGAAATGTAAAACCATTATGTAGGTTTTTACATTTATTATAGTATAACTTCTCTTAAATATTTCCAATTCCCTTAATTATCATAACCATATCTGTTTTACATTTTTACATCTATTTTCACATGTTGCTAGAATGCAGAAATGGTTAAACCAGATATTTTATGTCAGACTGCATTTTTACATTATATCTAATTTATCTTAAAAAGAAAAGAGGTTTTTTTCCTCATTTTCTTTTTTTCTGTTGGTGGCACCTATAGCTAAATAATGGCACTCTTTCCAAGTAGGGTATAATTTCTATTAGGTTCTGAATAAATATTCACTTTGCTTTCTTTTCTCTCAGTTTCAACTCCAAGTTCACTGACAATTAGAAGCGTAAAAGTGATTTACTGAATGTCGACCCAAGAGCTTCATCTTAATTAAATTGAGAATCTTGTCTCCAAAGATCGTTGCACCTGAATTCAGAACATTATGATTTCAAATATGAGGATGACCTATATAATTTATCAATGTGGACTACAAATATTTGATGAGTGCAGATAATCATTTGTAACTACAAAACTTCTATATTAATCTGAGGCTTATAAACAGCCAAGACTGTAACCTATTTCTCTCTTGTAATTATTCTGAATGAGAAAGGTTGTTTTCTTTTTTGTTTGTTTAGTTTACAGCTTTCTTTAGCAAGGTTGACAAGCATTGGTGATTCTGATTTGGAAGTGTGGTTAATATGATTATTGGGATTAATGCAACTAGGCTATGTTTGGAAATTTGGTTGAGAGTTCAAAGCCTAAATGGCTTCTATGCAAGAGTCTGAAAGACTGTAGGCACAGGTATTTTGCTTTGACAAAAGCAGAAAACTTAATTTCTGTTGGCTTCTAATGAATTTAAGTCATGATTGATGATTTTAAGGGACATCAACATTATCATCAATATTTTGAATCTATTTTCATGCTTTTTTTTGTTTGTTTCATTCTGCTGTGTATCACAGCACCAATTGTCTCTTTTGAAATTTCTTCTTACAAAAGATATGGCTTCCCCTGCCACATGCTCTGTACACCAACAGAGTATGACATTTTATCTGTCAATGCTCATTGCCCAATGATACCATTTGTCCATAACAGTTTAGTTGTCTTTCCTACACCATACTTAGTATTTTAGCATTTTTTTACTCCAGTCATCATACTTTTGTTACGATCACATCCATTACTATTAATTATTTCAAGTAAGCAACAGAAGCCATCTCCAATATTTTGCATACAAATGGAGCAGTTGATAGACTTAAATACATATCTATTTGGTTATCATTCCAGTAACAACTTCTGTGAGTTAACTGTATTTGAAATATTCATTAGTTCATTGTCAGTCTAATAGAAATACCCTTATAGAATACTAAAGGCTTCTTTTCTACTTCCTTACATATTGAGCACAGGTTCCTGCTTGGCGACGTACAGATTTTATGTTTTTCATTACTAACTGCAACTTTGGTTTTTGTCATATACAACTTTAGGTTTTTGAGATTGTCTCTGTAGCTCTTCACCAGATTTTGCAATGGCATCTATTCTTGATTTTCAACTGCAATTGTTTTAGAATTTTATAAATATGCCAGACATATTTGAAATGCAAATTAAACATGTAAATTTCATTTTTTTTTTTATACTGATGCACCATGTCCTCCATTAATTAGGACTGAAATTAATTGCAATTTAGTCAGACCCTTAATCGTATTATCAAATAATAATTGAGCTAAATGTTCAGTTCCTAATATTATATGGCTTAGTTTGGGAGAGAAAATTAGTAACCATGACCTTTTCTAGAATTTCCAACATTAGTGCAAGGAAGAGACCTAACAAAGCAACTTGCAACAGAGCCAGCTTTGCTAAAGGCATTTTAGTGCCATGTGGAGCTGGCTGGATTGACCAGAACATTATGATATATATTGTCATTTTATTTCAGAGAAATCAACAATTTAGCTTTAAAAATTTCACGATGTTTCAAGTGTAATTAGGTTATTGTTTTAATTAAGATGAATTTTAAAAGATGTGCTAGTGGAACGTTAAAAGCACCACTTGAGCGTGATTGTTGCCAGGGCCTCTGACTGGCTCCTGTGCCAGTGGCACATAAAAAAAGCACCATTTGAGCATGGTCATTGCCAGTGCCACCGGACTGGCTCCTGTGCAAGTGGCACGTAAAATGCACCATTTCAGCATGGCTGATGCCAGTACCGCCTGACTGGCCCTCGTGCCAGTGGCACATTAAAGCACCCACTACACTCTCAGAATGGTTGGCATTAGGAAGGGCATCCAGCTGTATAAACTTTACCAGATCAGATGGGAGATTTGTGCAGCCTCCTGGCTTGCCAGCCCTGTCAAACCGTCCAACCCATGCCAGCATGGAAAGCGGACATTAAACAATGACGATGATGATGATGATGACAGTGAAAAGTATTGTAGAATAAATAGAGCAAAAAGGGACAGTTGAAACATCTCTCTTCAAAAGAAGGGGGTTTTAGTCAAAATGCTAATGCTTATGCTTCCACCGCCATCTTTGTATACAAACTTTATTTTGTAAACTAACTAAATAACAATTAAGATTTAAGTGTAAACAATAATTGTACATAAAGCATAGACAATTATATTTAGGAGAGATTTTAGCAACCATTGCACTATTGAATTTAATAGATAGAAATAATATAGCATTTCTCTTGTAACTGGTCAGGTTTTGGTTGAAATCAGCTGAAAATGTTTCATTGTGCATCTAGGAATTGAACTTGAATCTTCATGTCCCAACTGACTTAATCTCAGGAATCAATACCAGATCATACAAAATGTTAGCATTTATAGATCAGTGCTCCAAACAAGAAGATATTTATCCCTCGTCTGTTTTATTCTCTAAAGATGGAGCTCACTCACCACTGCCCCTTTAAAGATTTCCAATGATTAAAGGATATTTGAAATTTTTATTACTTCAATACCAAGCAAAATGGTGGAATAATCAGGGTTAAAACTCATGTCTTATGTTGCCGTAAATGGAAATCCATCCTCAAGACCTTGATGAAGGAGGAATGTTGTGGGGGAGGGAGGAGGGTGGAGCAAAAAAGAAAAAAAGAAAAGAATGCTTTCAATATTCAACAGAAGAAAATGATACCTTTACTCATGTTGTTTTGGAGAAAGACATTGCTGTTTTAGTGTCGGCTTTGTAAATTGGATTAGCTTTACAAAATACTCTCGATGTCATCACCCTCTTTAACAGCATCTTAGAACATTTCATGAAGTTACCATAGCAACTTCTTATTCTGAGAAGATAACTGTTTGTTTTAGACATTTCTTTGGTTATTTTTATCATTTCAAGCCTATCAGCTACTTTATTTCAACTTTGCAGTGCACAACATACACATGCATGCATACACACACACACACATATATAAGACTATGCATACATTACATGTATGCATGCATATACACACACACACACACACACATATATATATATATATATATATATATATATATATATAGATAGATAGATAGATATGTGTGTGTATCTATCTGCTTTGTTTTGTTTGGTAATTCTCTGTTCTGTTCTTTCAAGCCAGTCATACCAACTCAGTCATCTCCATTAGCAGCAATACTGAACAGATTTTATCCATAAGTGCCCTCTTAACTCCTCAATCTATCAAGTCGACTTTTGTTTTACATCTACAGTATCATTCCATCCCCATTTCCTTTAGATTACAGACTTTTCTTCCCAAACAGAATTGACATGAAGTGCTAGAGAAAGAAATGGGGAAAGAAAAAAAGGAAATTACATTGAAGCGAGACTAATTTTTAAGAAACTGGCTGCCTATCAGAAGTGTCTGTCACTTTGATAAATTACAAATATGTGAGTGTCCTTATGTAATCCTATATGACAGCAATATAAGCTTGACAACAGTATGATAATGCCAACATTTCATGATAGAACTGTAAGAAGGTTTAGGAAAACATAATAAATAGAACTTAAGCCTTTTGATATCAATGTCTTATGCAGCAATTTGATGGCCATTGGGTGATAAATCTATTTGTGTTATTAAAAATAGTTCAACTGCTACTTTTAAGACCTACATTGTGTGTGTGTGTGTGTGTGAATACATATATACTACACACACACACACACACAGATGGATAGGCACATAAAGTTAGGGATGGAGGACATATTCAATTAAGAGTGCCAGCAATATAATTAGAAATACTAATGTGATGATGGGCAACAACATTAGCTGAATGACTGTTATTTTAGCACATGACTTGCTGTTATTAAATCTCCTCAGTGAAACATAACTTTACTGTTCTTGTTGAATTAGTGATGATGGTGTCACTAGGTAGGGATAAATTGTAACCTGAGTTTGTTTCCATATTTACTATACTTTCCTTCATAATAGCTATGTGTTGGTGTTATTTGACTTTTCAGCTTTATCTTGATCAAGCAAACATATAATCGAAGGCGTTCTACTCATGACCATCCTGTCTGTATTGAAGCATTTCACATGACATCATCTGATGTTCCCTTTCTTTTCCCAAAATGGGAAGAGTGTAATTTGAGTGAGATTTGGCTATCCTTTTTAGTAGAAAAGGAATGATTATCTAGAAGATCCCTTTTTGACTAAGATGATGAATAAAATTTTTGGAAAAGAAAATATTTGGAAAAATATGTTAAACTTTGTCTAATTTTTTTGGAGAATGACAGAGGAAAATTTATTATGTGCCTTTTCAATAGTCGTTGATTCTTGAAAAGGTTGCAAGACAACGAAAATTTTAGAAAAAATAAATAACTAAATGAATGGAAACTAAACTGGTGAGTGTGTTAAATAATAAGGCACTAAAAGAGAATGACTCTCCCCAGACACAATAAAATATGCTTCAACACACGAATTCACATAAAGAATATTGCAAACCAAATCCCAAAACGAAATACCCAAAGTAATAAAAAGAAAAATACAGGTATGGAAAGAAAGTGGAGAGAATGTTTGGTCTCTCAGACAAACAAGGAAAACATTGAGAATAAAACCAGTTCACTTAGAATAAGGCAAACATAAAGAAGCTCCAAATTTTTCTTGGGTAGGATGACAACATATCATACATAACGCTTTTATATAATTCCATGATCATTGTGGAAGTGCTCCAGCATGACTTGCTCTCACAATCATTCAAAACAAAGAACTATTCCAAAAGTAAATGTGAACTAAATCATTGTGGATTAAATGTGTCTACAAAACACATTTTAATACCATTAGTTGAAGATCTAAACTGATGAATTAATAGCAACTAGTCAAAATAGACACAATGGTGATGATGGTGGCAGTAGCGGTGCCAACAGTTGGGGAGCGGGGTAGGAACAGTGGTGGTGATGATGGTGGTTGTGGTGGCAATGTTACAGAGGAAAATGGTTGCATTGATATTAGTTACTAAGTCATGTATATTGACTTCATGTTTTACAGAATGAATTTTTTGTCTTTCTTAACCGCAACTACTTAAAAAGAACTTAAGGGTTCTTTCTACTGTAAATCAGATGAACTGAGAGAGGAATTTACATTGTTGAAAGATAAAAAATACTATTTATGATAAAGTTATATTCCATGAGTGAAAAAGAGTGTCTCTATGCAGTTAGTTGAGCTGGTAGAAGAAGCAACCAAATTTCTCTCAAATCACAATAAACTTAAAAAAGAGGGGAGATATGTAACCAAAAAGAAAATTTAAACTGGTTGATCACAGCTTATAATGCCTGATGATAAGCTTATTGGATCACAGTTGACCTAGTGTTAAACAACACCAAATTCCATTTTAATAAACATGTGATCTTTTGAATAGCACTTTGACTTGGAAGTCACTATTTTCCATTAATTCTGTAAAAGTACTGAGTTATTGGCAGAGTCTCTCGTAGAAATCTGCAACAAAATAGGATGCAACACGTAGAAGACAATTTAGTAAAAGACAAACAAAAAAATGAAAGACAAAGTGAGAGATATAAGGAAAGAGACAGAGGGAGAGAGGGAAAAAACGGAAAGAAGAGGAGAAAAAAGACGCTTGCATACTCCATTTCCACTCATAGAATTGAAGAATTTCAACATGGATTCGAAACAAGTTATATCTGCAGGCTTGCATTAGAGTACTAATATTTCCAAACTTCTTTGATTCTTTAAAAAGGATCCGATTTGAGAGCTATGAAACGTTTTACTGTTTTTATTAATGTTGATATTTCCAAAATTTTTGTGGTGAAGGAGGTTAGGGTTAGAAAACTACTTTGTTAAAATATTTGTTTGTCACAGACTTTTGTTTATTTTGGGGATTTTACTTTACCATTTATCTTTTTAGTTAAATTGTGTACTGTTATACAAACTACTTCATAACATCTCCATGTTTTTCTATCATGGAACAAAATTATTTGAATTTTTGTATAAATATATTTGATTTTTAATAAAAAAAAAAAAAAATCATTTTATTCCATTTGGAAGAGTTAACGTTTTTGTAGTCATTTGCTTTTGATTTTTACCAACATTTAAAAGTATTTCTTCTCAAAGGAGCCCATGGCAAGCACTTTGTTGACCTGTTGAAAGTTTCTGATACACAACCACGACTGAAGTGTTCAATTAGCTTTGATTTAACATTCACAAAGTAAAGAATTTCTTTTATTTTTAATGTAAGCATTACTTTCGAAAAAAAAATATTGATAGTGTTTTTATTGTATCATGTTTGAAAAAGTCCCCCCATCTCCACCACCACCACCACCACCACATATGGTTTTAACAACACAACATTAAAACTGAAATGAAGTAGCATAAAACCACAACAGAACATATAGTTACTTGAAATTGCAATTTTGATCAGTACAAGATCAATTGATGTGTTTTGTCAGACACAGGTAGATAAAAGTAGTGCTGGTCATGATCCAGGTGATTGTCCCAATCATGGTAAAAGAAATACACTACTTTCAACTCCTCAGAAAAGTTGAGTGATCTTTAATTAACACTTGCAACCAAGATTAAAGAACCTGAGTGTAAATTTCCGTTAATCACAGCAACCTCTGTTTGGAATATACTTTAACTCAGTAGTAGGTCAGAAAACAGAGGCTTGCTACCATTCAAAGCTAGATCGTTTCTTCCTTTTCATTTCTCACAATGTATGCGTTCAGATGTGATGTGATATATATATATATATATATATATACATATATATATATATATATA
>NC_068988.1:4146024-4149243 GCF_001194135.2 Octopus bimaculoides
ATATATATATATATATATATATATAAGCTACAAAGAGAAATTGCGAAACAAATACAGATGAAAAAGAAAGTGTTGGTAGTTGTGGCTACTCTGATTAATGGTCTACTTGTCAACCACTTAGCCACAAATTGAAAGAGCTGTTGTACAATTTTGGGTTCTGCTCAGGTTTAAGGCGTTCCAATTAATGGTTTGTGTTATTTTAAGATCTTTTACTCAAGCACGAAATTCAACTAAAGAGGATATTGTGTTAAAGGAAATACCTGAATAAGAGAAACTGTTGAAGTTTATACTTGTGGCAAGTGTTACAGTGTTGTGTTTCTATTTTGTGTCATTGTGTTATATATGTATATACATATATACATACATATATATATAAACACACATATACACCCTCATATATATATACATGTATATATATACAGAGTGTCTCAAAAATGTGTACACACATTGAATGATTATAAAGTAATAGTTCATTAAAATCCAGTTCATTTTCAAAATTTGATAGAATTTATAGAAATAATTTAACTTATTTCTGAACGGTTGTTTTAAAACTGATGACCATTTTGAATCAGGCACTGCTGATAATACAAAGTAATGGAATCACAATCATTAAAAAACTTCTTGGGTGGGGTGGTATTTGAATGCATTTTCATTCAATGGTTACCTTGAATTTGTCATCTGATCCAGGTTTTGTACTGTAAAATTCATCTTTCATGTATCCCCATGAAAAAAGTCTGATGGTGTGAGACACATGGAACTCAGAGGGTATTCTTTTGAACCTTATTGTCCAATCCTCACTTTTGATAAAATCGTTTCAATAATAGCACATGATAACGCAATGATACACAATGATAGCACATGATAGTGGAGGCGCAATGGCCCAGTGGCTAGGGCAGCAGACTCGCAGTCATAGAATCACGGTTTCGATTCCCAGATTGGGCGTTGTGAGTGTTTATTATTGAGCGAAAACACCTAAAGCTCCACGAGGCTCCGGCAGGGGATGGTGGCGAACGCTGCTGTACTCTTTCACCACAACTTTCTCTTACTTCCTGTTTCTGTTGTGCCTATAATTCAAAGGGTCAGCCTTGTCACACTGTGTCACGCTGAATATCCCCGAGAACTACGTTAAGGGTAGACGTGTCTGTGGAGTGCTCAGCCACTTGCACGTTAATTTCACGAGCAGGCTGTTCTGTTGATCGGATCAACTGGAACTTTCGACATCATAAGCGACGGAGTGCCAACAACAACAACAGCACATGATAACTCAATGATAGCACTAGTACAAACTGAATCTGAAGGTAGAGACTTCGCCTTCAAAGTCAGAAAATACTTCAACTTGATCTTTTGTTTTAATCTTCCCAACTTCAAATATAAGGACCTTTGGTATATAGCCATGAAAATGCAATTTTCTTTATTACATTGTCTTTGAAAGCTGTTAAAACAGCTCAGGTCACTAATGCTTCTGAGAATACCACCATTATTCACTTTACCAATATTGATAAAGTCATTTTTATAGAAAAAATATACACAATGGTCGGAATTTTTTACATTTGCAAACATTTCAAAGGAGGAAGATGAAATAAGTTTTCAGATGATAGTCCATTTAAGATATCTGAAGAGGGTTGTGAATTTAACTGGTTAAAATTATTGCAAATAATCTGTATATATTATGAAGAGGATGGTGGATTTTATACTTGCATGTTTTTTCCTTTGTTTTCACAAACACTTGACACACATTCACAAAAAACACCATATTTAAAGAAAAATATGAAAACATTTTTTTTACTAAATATATTTTTGATTTATGTTTAGAAAAACAAAATTTCTTATTCTAATTAAAAAAAGGCCAAAGTTTTCAGAGCTGATAATAAATAAACAAATGAGGAAAAAAAATAAACAAAAATGAAATAGAATAAAATAAAGGACATTTGAACACCAAAACAGAAAACATAGAATTTGATGGATGAGAGTGTCATCATCCATGGTGTAATTGTAGCAGTTGCGTTTTGCATTCAGATCATACGGTTAGCTGAATGTTCTTGAAATAATTAAGGCTGGTTCAATTTGCCAGTAGGTATGTTGATTAGAAATATCTGCAGCCAATTGGCAAGCTATTAACTTCAATTTGTAAGAAATTAATTATAAGCAAAGAAATTGTAATTAATTTTATACAAAAGAGTGACTAGAAGCACAATTTTAATCACACTTACGTAAGAATATTTGGAACTGCACTAAATAAAATTTTAAATTACACTAATTCACACACATACATATATACATATACACGCAAGTAGATAGATACTTATAAACATCTCCCTGAATATGCATGTATATTAAATAGATAAATAGACTCATATAATTCGATTGATAATAGTTAGCAATTCCGAAGATCAGATCCTGAAAAAAACTGGTGGTGGTGACTGGTGTTGGTAGAAACAATTCAATGAAGTCTGCAAATCTCATCAAAAAATTTGTTTTGGTGTGGTGAATATGAATTCTATAATCTTGAGTAAACCCCTTTCCTGACAAGAAAATTCCAATTATTTAAGATATTTATTTAGTATAAAATAGAGCAATCTTATGCAGTGAAACATTTCTCCATCAGAGAAGAGTTTTGATTGAAATGTTAAAACTTCTGTCTCTCATACCATAAAAGTTATATAAATATGTCAGTCACACACAATCCTATATTCTCATTTGAAATTTGAAATCGAACCGAATCCGACGACTGGCACCCATGCCAACCTCTCCTTCGTTGGACACTAAACTCTGCTTGTGAAGACCTGTTGGGGCAAATGAAATCGTAATTGAACCATACTCGATGACTGGTCACTGCGCCAGTGGAGCACTAACAGCACTGTCGAGCGTGTTCATTGCCAGAGCAGCTGCCTGGCTTCCGTGCTAGTGGCCCGTAAATAGCACCATTAGAGCGTAATCATTACCAGCGTTGCCGTCTAGCATTTGTGCTGGTGGCACGTTAGAAAATCATTCGAGTGATTCATTGCCAGTGCCGCTGGACTGGCTCCCATGCAGGTGGCACGTAAAAACCACCTTTTTGAGCATGGCCATTGCCAGTACCGTGTGACTGGCCCTCCTGCCGGTGACACATAAAAGCACCCACTACACTCTCGGAGTGGTTGGCGTTAGGAAGGGCATCCAGCTGTAGAAACTCTGCCAAATCAGATTGGAACCTGATGTAGCCATCTGGTTCACCAGTCT
>NC_068988.1:4149253-4161518 GCF_001194135.2 Octopus bimaculoides
TCAAATCGTCCAACCCATGCTAGCATGGAAAACGAACATTAAACGATGATGATGATGATGATGATATATATATATATATATATATATATATATATATATATATATATACACTGAGCTTCTTTCGGTTTCCATCTGCCAAATCCACTCACAAATCCTGGTCGCAGTCGTTTACAAACTGCTGACCCCGACATGATCACGTGGTCATGCCTGACGTGATATCCAACATGCAGCCCTACGTTCACACGGACGTTTACTAAATGGTGACCCAGTACCAGCTTTATGACCAACCACTCTTTCACCTTTTCGCTACAGTTATTTCATCCTTTATCATCTATTTTGTCTTACACAAAATGACTGATGGGGAGCTCTGTACCGTACTTCTCTCTCTGTTATATATACATGGATGTGGACGTAGCGGATAACAGCTAGCCTTCGTCCGCATCTTTGGACCCTGTTGTGTCCACCGCTCTGATTGGTTGGTATTGGCACATTTTGTCTCCTGTTTGATTTGTCTCATGCCAGGGTGCAACCTAACCAATCGCAGCCTTCCCTCCTGATACTTGGAAACAGAATACAGCTAAGATCCATAAACTCACTGCAAATGCTAGGACTTAGCAATTGGTTTCATAACTGCCTCCCTCTTCACACAAGTTCAGCTTTCATAATGCTAGCGAAAGGTAATATAGTGCTACTTATATTCAAATTGTACTGTATAGTTAAAATCATGGATCTGACAAGTTTGAATGATATTAAACAGCATGCCACACAACATACTGACAAAATAGTTCAGTGATATACTTTTACATGCATACTAATGTGTTAACATTAATTATTAAACTATATATTGAATTTTTTGCTAATTAGATTATGTGAAGCATTCCATTTTTGTGTTATAGAAGAACATGTGTGCATGGTGATTCAAAAGTCTCGTAAGCATTTTGATGTTGTTACCATTTAAATGATAAAAGACCCCTCTCACTCATGTGTGTGTGTGTGTGTGTATGCAATGTGAATCTAAATTTTTACTTAATTGGCATTTCGTATTTCTTGTGTTTTAACTGTTTTGTCTTGTATTTTGACAACTGTTTTGAAATTTGTATTATCAACATAATACAGAAACACCATCATTTTATCCTAGTTTGTTTTAATGACGCTTATCATTTCTGCCGTTTGGTGACCAGATGTGGCAACTGGCAACAAGGACAATCGTGTTAGTAACAATAATGAAATGTCTGATTTCAGAGAAATCTGTTGAGATGGTTTTTATTTCATTTAGGTCAGACAGTTCTTCAAGTAGAATTTATATTTCTTGCTTGCATTTTGATGGCACCTCTTGTTTGTTTATAGTTATAAAGCCTATCAAATGATTATTTCTTTGCTTTGTATTTAGGCTCTGTCTTTTATTAATGGCTGATCTTTACAATTTATCAAAAATAGGACATCAATATAGATAGATTCAATTCACTTGATTCATCACCTTCTCTTCCAATATTAGTTTTCCATATTCAAAAATTCTTGGTCCAAAGAGTGACAAATAAATATAAAGAGAATGATCTTGCTTACAATTTAAATACAGCTGGCATTGTATAGCCCCAGGTCAATCCTGATCAAAGATATCTAAGATAAAAGGGATTCCACCTATGACATCCCCTTTCTTTTCAGATATATCTCAGACTACACCATCCTTTATGTTGTTCCCTTTTTTAAAATTCTACAAGCCGAGGTCGTCTTTGCCTTTCATTCTTTGGAAGTCAATAAATTAAGTACTAGTTGCGTACTGGGGTCGATCTAATCGACTGGCCCTCTCCGCAAAAATTTCAGGCCTTGTGCCTAGAGTAGAAAAGATTATCATTATTATTATTGTTATTATTATTATTATTATTATTATTATTATTATTATTATTATTATTATTGTTATTGTTATTATTATTATTATTATTATTATTATTATTATTATTATTATTATTATTATTATTATTATTATTATTATTATTATTAATATTATTATTAAGGTGGTGAGCTGGCAGAATTATTAGCACCCTGGATGAAATGCTTAGCGGTATTCACCTGTCACTACGTTCTGAGTTCAAATTCAGCCAAGGTTGACTTTGCCTTTCATCCTTTCAGGGTCAATAAATTAAATACCAGTCAAGTACTGGGGTCGATGTGATTGTCTTTCCCCTCCCCCCAAAAAATTTCAGGCCTTGTGCCTATAGTAGAAAGGATTATTATTGTTATTACTGTTGTTATTATTATTTAAAATAATGATTTCCATTAAGTTCCCACAATCTATGTCTTTTCTAAAACTCCAGAATGTTGTAAACTTCAGAATTTCTAATGAACCTTAATTCTAAGAGAAATGTGATTCCTATTCTTCACCCACCCATTTGCGAAGCAGTTCTATAGCATGGCACTAACTAGGGCAGTATTTCATTCAAAGACAGAGTTTTCATGATATGAAATCTAATGATAGGAATTTTCAATACAGAAATTTTAATGTGTGTAATAACTGGTGTTTATTTTGCTCTTAATGTTACTACAGAGGCACAACCGAAATAAAAAACAAAAACAAAAAATATAACTTAGTCTTTCTAGCAATAACTGTTTAATAAACAGAAAAAATAATGAATTAGAATTCAGTGCTGACAATGTGCATCATGTTTGTCTTGCTGTCTGTGACCAGAAACATCATCTATTGATACACAGCAATAAAATAAAAAATAAACAAACACCAGTGTTCTCTGGATATTTGTACAACATAAAGAAACTAAAATAAAATTAATTGGATGCTGAAGACCCACTCCCATACATACACACACCAAAACAGAAAGAAAAATGTAACTGATTGATAATGAATGACAAAAGAAAAACAAAATGTTCTGAAATTATACAATGGAGGACAGAGAAGGGTAAAAAAAAAAAATAACACAAGCATTTCATGTTTGGCATGAAAAAAATCCAATTCCATAATATTCACAGCAAGGAAAGCATTTATTGTTCCTAAAAGACATTACATACCAAGAACTGGATCTAGGATTTTTAATTTGGCAAAAGCGAAATATTGTATGAGAACTCACAGGTGGTTGTTTAAAGAATTTAATTGTTCCATTTAAAAATTTATTGGAATTTTACAGTAAGAACAATTAAAGAGTGACTTGTAGAGATTTTTTCCAGATTGTTGAAAAGTTAATCATTCTGTAAAGAGGAGAGTTTGTTGTGAAATAGATGTGTATTTGTTTAGTAAACCAAAAATGATATTAAGATGGATCGCAATTGATTTTTGAAAAATATTGTTGCAGTAAGGGCTGTTAAGAATTGAATCCTAGGAATTGGAGCTTCCTAAATTTTCTAGTAATTATAAGGAGATTCAATTTACAAGAAATCAACTAGATTCTTTTCTTCTAAAAATTGTCATAAAAAACGTTATTTTTAATTGAACTGATTCTATAGAATTCAATATTGTGAGTCAATAGCAAAGAATGAAATTCCATTGCATTCATTTAAAATATTTATTGTCACCCCAGAGAAATAATTCTCCAGATTGCAATGGAATTGCCATTAGGATTTCATATTTTCCTGAAATTTACAATTCTGGCTTGATCGTTTTATCTTTTATATTGAACAATATACTGAAGATTTAGGCTAGAATAAGAATAAATTGATTTTACAAAAATAAATTATAATCATAGAATTTTCAGAATGCAGAAATAGTTTTTAAAGGGATGTTTTAATTCAATAGAATATGGGAATTTACACACACACACACACACACACACACACACACACACACACACACACACACACACACACACACACACACACACACACACACACACACACACACATAATATATCATTATTTAACCTCTGTGTTCCATGCTGGCATGAGTTGTACTGTGTGACAAGGATTCAATGAATCCAAGGACTGTACTGTACTCCAAGGTCTGCTATGGCACACATTCTACACTACGTGCACTTCATAATGCTATTACTATGATACTTCTTGTCTTGTTACATGTGTGATACTTTTAAGATTCAATATTTCTGGTCATGTCTGGAAAAGATGTCCAACTGTCAGCCAAACATCAGTTTTTACAAATTGTCACTATTAACTGCATTATACCCACCCCCTTGCAGTACTTGCTTAGATTGTGCAGTTGTAAAACTGTATTAGTGATGAAATATAAGTACCTGCATGCATGTGTTGGTACGTGTGTGCATGTGTGTGTGTCTATGCATGTACATGTGTGTGTGTTTATTTTGTTTGGAAACAGCTGATGATCCACTCTGTAGCCACTCAGAGGTTTCTGTCATATGCACTCTTTCCGTAAGTATCAAACTCAACATATAATCCTGGTGAAAATTTAGTTAAATTGATTCTCATTGGATAGGAGCAGTCAGGTGGCCAGCTGTTCTTGGTACCCAATCAAGTCATTTTTTTGTGTATTTCTTTTTAAGTGAAAGCTAAGTCTGAATTTCTAACAGCCTGATTTTATTTTCTTATACATAGTTAAGCATAGTTCAGATGGCCAAACTGCCACTATGAGTTTGGATTGAAGTGTTTTTCTGTAGGAGACCTTGTCCATTCCGGTGACAAAATTTTGAAACTGACAGAAATAATTCCTACATAGATTGTGCCATAAATCCTAATCACTTCTAAATCATGATTTGGCTGTGTGGGAAGAACTTTGCTTCTAAACCACATGGTTCTGGGTTCAGTCCCATTGTGTGGCACCTTGGCAAATGTCTTCTACTACAGCCTCAGGCTGACCAAAGCCTTCTGAATGGATTTGGTAGGTAGTAAGGTAGTAACTGAGAGAAGCCCTTCGTATATATAAGTGTGTGTGTGTGTGTGTGTGTGTGTGTCTTTGTATCTGTGTTTATCCTCTACCACCACTTGACAACCAGTTTTGGTGTGTTTACATCCCTGCAACTAAGCAGTTTGACAGAATAGACCAATAGAATAAGTACCAGGCTTAAAAAAGGAAATAAAGAAAAATAAGGACTGGTGTTGGTTCATTTGACCAAAATTCTTCAAAGGGGTTACTCCAGCATGGCTGCAATCCAGTGACTGAAACAAGTAAATGATAGAAGATAAAACAGAATAGACAACTGCATCAGTTCATGTCAGACTAAAGATGATTCTTGTCCTTGTTTCATATTTCATCCATGATGGGAAGAACCCTGTAGGGAAAATACAGATTGTGATGCTTATTTTAAGAGATTCTGTAAGTTTGAGTAATAGCAGTGAGATCACTTCTCTAGAAATTCTACCAGTTCTATTGCTATCATGAGAAGATATGACTTGTTTATGAAAGACTCCTGCAGAACATCAGTTAATGCTCAGCAGTCTGTTTCTAACAAGACTTCTATGGAGATACACTATTTATTCAAGGAAGCCATAGGAAGGACTGAGAATGGTGAAAAGCAAAAAGAATTAAATGAATTTTACATTTCTTCAGATTTAATTTTCTTTATTGTATTTCACTTAGGAAACAGATTTCTAGTTGCAAGTGAAAAGAAGTCTCAATAGCTAATTTTGACCATTTTGTAATAATAGATGCTATGTAATCATCAGTCTTCAGAATTTCAGCTGCTGCTTATGAACTCATAATGTGAAACCATAGTTCTTTACAGCAGAAAATTCAAATGGCCTATGTATTAATGAAGAAACTTATTTCCTTTGTTTTATTTTCCTTTTTTGAAAAATATAAAATAATATAATTTTAATTAAACATGAAATTCCCAAGAGTATGTAGATAAATTTTTTTTAAATAATAAAATAATCAAAATAAAAACAAGATATCTTATCAAGTTTTAAAATTATGTAATTATCTTTTATATAATGAATTGATGAACTAAAAGATATGGAATGCATTTTTACAAATATAAAGAACAAATATACAATTTAAGTTAAAGAATTACAAAAACTGAAGGAAAAGAACTATTTTAAAATGAAACTAGGTATTGCATTAAAAAGAGAAATACTAAATTACTTGTGACTGTTGTTATGATTGATGTTGTTGTTGATGGTGGTGGTGTTAGTTGCATTATATTTTTTCTCTTACAATGAGGTCCATTAGGTATTCATTTAATGAATTATAATGCTTCAAGATATTTCAAAATGTTCATACCATCCTTTAGTGATGCTCTGATGCTTTTTAATATTAAAAAATATATACATGAAAACCTGAATATTAGAAAAAAATAAATTACATCAATTATCACGAAAAAAAAAATGTTTAAAAAATAAAAATGAATGTGAAAAAATATTAGATACACTCCATTCTCATTAGACATAAGTGCAAAATGGTCTTTGAGCATTGAAAATAATGGAGAGGTGAGAACATGTTTACTTATCTAAATCTCTGTTGGGATGACAGAAGATAAAGGGAATAAAAACAAACAAAAGAAAGAAGAAACAAGATGATAGTCGCAGTTTTGCAAAATAATAATTATGTCCTTATAGGTTAGTAATTTTGAAACAATTGAAAGAAAAGATAAGGAAAACATGTTCATAAAAGACAAAAGAAATCCTATTTAAAGATACAAAATTATATAAAATCAAATTAAACCAATTAAAATAAAATAAATTTTCTTTTTTTGGTACGCTATGGAATTATCTACATGCTGAAACTAAAATTTATCGTTACTCATTAATTTTTTTGTTTTTTTGTTCATGTATATACCTGTATAGTACATACATCGATTATATATATATATAATGTGATTGTGCTTGTGTGTCTGTGTATGTGTGTATACACACACACACATAGGCATGTGCACATGCATATCTGAATGTATGTCTGTTTACTTTACAATGAAATAGATGCACAGCAGTTTTGACAATGTGTCTCATCAGTAATATGGACTTTCTTTCATTAGAACTGTAATATTTTTCATGAACTGGTTTACAAATACATTAAAAAATACCTGTGGGTTTACGTATTTTTATGCACAATCTGCACACACACACACACAAATTTATTTCCCAAATGTACAATGTCTTCCTAAATATGTTTCCACATGTAATAGTGTACAATATTGTGGATTCTTACATGTTTATTTTGGCAAGAACTGTGAAGTGTATGATTTACTGAGGATATCCCATGAAACTGAAACATGTCTACAGTTGTTTCCCATATTTACTGCAAAATGATTAGAATAAAATTGATTATTGTCTTTTCTTCACCATGATAGTATTCCTAATTAAATACTTATGGTCTTCAACCTCACCAGTTTAATAAAATTCACATTATTAGATGATGACCACAATGCTCAGAAATCATTTTCCTAAGACAAATTACAACAATGTGTTTAGTTTTGTTTCAAACTGAATTCTAACTAACAGCATCACCTCATAGATATCAGTAACAAATATTTCTTGGGAATATTAAATGTTTTGGTAAGGAAAGTGACTGTAGGAAGAAGAGTGAGCGATGCAAAACACCTATCAAACAGTCCAACCCATGCCAGCCCATGGACATAAACATTAAGTGATGATGGGAGTAATTGTAAGTTTGGGTGGCAAACGATTCCATCTTTGCACCATCAATGTCTATGAAGATTAGGTGCAAGGTTTGGAATTGATTAACCCTTTTAATACCACCCTGGCTGAACCCGCCCCTGGCTCTGTAGTACAAATGTCTTGTATTCAACAGTTCTGAGTTAAAATCTTCCACCAAATCTTAGTCACAATTTATGTTCCCAACACTAGCTTAATGATAGCTTAGTTATTTTACTAAATTCTTTATTATATTTTAAATTAATTGAAAGAAACACAGAGCATCTCAACAGAAATATGATAACAAAAGGGTTAAATATATTAAAGTTCCCTAATAAGATGACTTCAGAGAGAAGAAAAGTGAAACAGATGTCTTCAATATATGAAGTGTGGTAGCTAAATACTTAGTGATGATTGGAGATGGAGTAAAGATTGTTTGCCAACATAACTTGGCAGTCTTGGTTTAGGACTAATGTTACTATAATTTATCCCCAGGAGACATCGTCTCCAGCTGGTTATATGACACGATCTGTGTCCTTACATTTTCGAATAATATAAGGACACAGATAGTGTCATATAACCAGCTGGAGACAATGTCTCCTGGGGCTAAATGACAGCAACATTCATCCTAAACCAGGACTGCCATGTTATGTTGGCAAACAATCTTTACTCCAAAGTACTGTTGCTGAATATCTCTCGTTGTGAGATTTATAAATAGTAATTTTCTAATGATTGGAGATGTTTGAAGGATGTTAGGGTAACCAAAGTAGAAAAGGTTTGAGTAACTGAAAGTCATTGTTGTTGAAATACCAGCGATGTCAGTAGAGAGAATAGAACATTCGTGCAAGCATGACCTTTCAGGTAAAAATTAATTGTACAGTTTGTCATTTGAACAATAGAGATTAATTACTGACAGAATACAAGAGTTGTGTCTTAGTAAGAAACGGTGGGTGTGAATTTTGTGTGGAATGTGATGGTAAGTGGTGTCCAGTTTGGATCAAAATCTATAGATGTTTTTGAAGAGAAATGAATTCAGAAGATTTAACAGAAATGAGGAAGGAGAAAAAAATGATCATGACTCATTAGTTTTCATTAATCACTACTGCAACTGTTGCACATAACTAGAAGTCAGTAAGTTCAAGTGGGCCTCTTGTAAACTTGTAGTAGCTGAGAACTTAGGAAAAAGAGGGTATTAGACTTTTTGCTAGCTAAGAGGGCAACTTCTCAAGGTAATGTTTGTAGGAAAGAACACTAAAGCCACAAGATAGTGCTTCTACCAGGAAATGTTTACCATTTGTTTTCTCAAAGAAATCAAAGAGAAAGCAAAGTGAGAAATGAAACATGTAAAGACTATATTATTCTCAGACTGGAAGAGTGTGATACAATAAACTCCCTAAAGGCACTCAAGCTTTGGAAGTTGCTGCCAAAGTAAGCAATAAATTGGGCTTGTGGTGTTTTATCATGGCACCAACACATATGCCGGTCCTCGGTCTTGTATTAGTTAATAGCATTTTAGATTTACCAAGGTTCACAGTTTGACTGCTTTCTGCATCTCTATAGAAGTCATGTCCATCCTAAGAGCAGTCATTGAGAGATGATTACATGTTTAGAAATTTAGAAGAAATATAAGAGTTTTGTTAGAGAGATAAATCATGAGGCAGGGAATAAACAAAATCAAAAGTAAACAAAAAAAAGTATAAATGAACAAAGTAAATGGATTTGAATGAAGGATACAAGAGAGTTGTAAACTTGTGTTGGATGGAAACAGCAGTAGTGATGGTGGTACATTATATGTTATAATAAGGGTACATGTATATGTACTCCAATTATAAAGTAAACCAAGAGAATCCAAGGAAACTGGTAATATTCTTCATTGGCAAAGAGTATATACATAAGTTCATTAGGTGGAATATGTAATTCGGTGATGAGGAGGAAGTGATATCAGTTTCAAGCTAAACCATTCCTCAAAAGGAAGATGAAGTGTTCTACTTGAAATCATAGACTCTACCCCGACCCACCTCACCATCCTACCATGTTTAAATAATTTATTCTACTTTGTGAACTTTCTGTAGATATTATGTTTACTCAGATCTCCTCCTGTCATTTTCTGTATCATATTTCCTTAATGATTTCAGTCAGTTTTGCTCATTACCGCAACAGCATCAATCTCTCAATGTTTGTGTAATATCAGTGTGGATCTGTTACTATGTTTGCCTTCATTATAACATCATATCCAGATAATTCATTACATTATTAATACCATGTGAAATGCAATGAAAAATCGTTGCCTTGAACCTTATTATATTTCATCAGTATTAGCTCAAGTTAATGCAGGAATTAAAATATCTGAGGATTGTAACCAAATCACATTCAACAATGAAAATTGATGGGAAAGAAGCTGAGTAGTTCATTTATTTATTTTTTAAAGAGAAACAGAATATTTGAATTGAGCTGTTATAGTGTTTCTAGCTTTCAGCTTCTCTTGGCTATTTACAACACATGTAAGGGTAGAAATTTGTGCAGGTTTCTTCAGAATTATCGTACAGTTATTCTGAAGGAGAATTTTAGTGTGAGCTTTAAATACATGCATTTGCTTAGAATGATTAGAAAAGAGACTGTGAAAAGAAAGCTTTTTGGGAAAGCTATAACAATACAATTGCCACCAACATAAAATCATCTGCAAACACAGCTGATAGTGGAAGTGTATTAAATGGGAAAGATTTGCTATGAAATAATATAAATGCATTTTTTTTTCTAAACAGTTTTTGCAGCCAGCTGCCTAGCTTCTGTTTTGAATAAGTGATTCTCTACTTCCTTTGCAAATGTAAAATAACCAATGTAAAAATATTCAATGCAAAATAATCGAAAAAATTTTTTTAAATCCCCAAAATTATCAATAAACTTTGAATAAAAATAATAAATAAAGGAAGAAAATTGGTATTAAAAAACATAAACTTGCACAAAATCAAGGAATTTCTGGCATTTCTAAGAGAGTGCCAATGTACAATAGAGAACATTTAACCTGACTAATAAAGTGAACACGAGGACAACAAATCGTAGTCTTCACAAAACAAAAAAAACAATAAAGAAAGATGGAAAATGATGTGAAGTTATAGAAGGTACATTATTTCTTGTATGGTTAAAAGTCTTGCTTAAGGACATAATGAAATATAATCCTGCATCCGATTGTTGATGGAAAGATAAGTGCAAGCCAAGTTGATATCATACTTTTCATTCCTGCATGAAACCAATTAAACTGGGCTCCAGGACATGAAACTTCAAGGAATGCATGAACATCACAAAATCACATTGTCTTCCATTTTGAAATCAGTGGTCCTGGTCATAAGTTTGTTTTAGAAAGAAATTAGGTGTTTTCAGAATCATAAGTAAAGATTCAGTTCGAATGAGTTCCTGTTATAAGTAACAGTAACATCCAGCAATATTGGACAGCAGAATATATGATATTTAGATAAAGAATTTAACGTAACCAGAACTAGCTAACTTCATATTCATTCCACATAAGCTCTCTGTTTCCACATAGGCTCTCTGTTTCCACATATCTCTGTTCATCTAATCACCTGTATTACACATCACCTTTCAGTATCTCAAGATCTGAACATATAACCAATTCCTTTATCTTTCGTTGTTACCCTCCAGCTACAAAATACCACATTTCTCACTCAGCACTTATATCTCATTTGCATATGATATTGTGCATGCACATGTACTTGCGTTAACACCTGGGTGTGTGCATGTGTGTATCAATAACCACACATATATGCATGAAAGTTTCCTAATGGAAATAGCTCCATGAATGGATAAATGTTAACCAAAAAGTCATTCAGTAAGTATAAGGTCTTTATTGAAATTTATTCCCAATTCTCTTATTGGGAATATTCTACAAACTGCAACCAAACAGATTAGTAAAATTGTGCATCCACTGAAAAATAGAAGTGCGCATCAGCTGCAAAATGTGATTGTAGATAAATTGTAAAATGAAATTGTATCAGCATCTAAACTGAGGATTGTGATTTGTTTCTGAATGTTGCAAATGAGAAAAGTAATTGGAAAAGTTATATCAGAATGTGATGGAGGGAAAAACCAATGGAGATTTTCTTTGTTGTCAATATGATGAATATGATGATGATAACAGTAAATCCGCAACAAATATCAGGATTTAGTTTTAAATTCTAATCTCTGTCGTTTTAGTAGATTGTTCTGAAACAAGATATGGAATTGTTATCACATATTCACCGGTAGCTTTTACAAGATATTACTGTTTGGATTAGAAGCTGGTGGAATGGAGAGAAATGACAGAAGACGAAATGCCATTCGGTATTTTGTTTCATCTCTTTACACTCAAATTCCATCAATGTTTGTTTTGTCTTTTACTTCCAATATCTCTAAAATACACTTCACTCACATATCAACTTTGACTTCTCTTTCTAGCATTAACACATCGCTGCAAGTCCCTGATCAAACATATCTATGAGTAAAAACGTTCTAAATGAGACCCTCCTGTCTTTTTTCCCAGATACAGTGCACCCAAGACTACATTATCCCAATTATTTTATTCTTTTACTATTTTTAGTCATTGTACCATGGTCCTGCTGGGGCATCTTTAACAGTTTTAGGAGACCATATTACTGCCTGGTACTTATTTTAAAAATCTCTGTCAAACTTCTAAGTTACTAGACAAAAGACTTATAGGCAACAATGCGCACAAAAAGACAGACGTATGTGTGTGTATATATATATATAT
>NC_068988.1:4161626-4163970 GCF_001194135.2 Octopus bimaculoides
TATATATATACACATATATCTATCTATCTATCTATTATATCTCATTAGGGAGAGAATTTGCTTAGATGAGATGCAGTTTGGTTTTGTGCCAGGTAGAAACACTACTGATGCTATATTCCTGGTTCAACAACTGCAAAAATACCTAGTTAAAGATAAACCCCTATACTTAGCTATTGTGGACTTGGAGAAAGCCTTTGACAGGGTCTCCCAATCCCTTATCTAGTGGGTGATACAGAAACTGGGGATAGACAAATGGTTAATAAGGGCTGTACGGGCCCTATACAGAGAGGCTGTTAGTAAGGTTAGGATCGGCAATGAGTATTGTGAAGAATTTCGGGTAGAAGTAGGGGTCCACGAAGGATCAGCCATCAGTCCTCTTTTATTCATCATAGCCCTCCAGACAATAACAGAGGAATTCAAGACGGGTTGCCCCTGGGAGCTCCTCTATGCTGATAACTTTGCTCTAATTCCTGAGTCACTATCAGAACTAGAGAAGAAATTTCAGGTGTAGAAGCAAGGTTTAGAATCTACCCCAGCTGGTGACAAAGGGTCTCTCGCTCAGAGTAAAAGGTAGATTGTACGGTGCATGTGTGCGAACTGCCATGCATCACGGCAGTGAAACATGGGCCATTATGCATAGACTCGAAAGAAATGAAGCTGGCATGATCTGCTGGATGTGTAATATCAGTGTGCACACACGACAGAATGTAAGCACCCTGAGAAATGTTGGACATAAGAAGCATCGGATGTGGCATGCAAGAGAGATGTTTACGCTGGTATAGTCATGTACTACGGATGGATGAGGAGAGCTGCATGAAGAAATGCCACTCCCAAACAGTTGAAGGAATCTGGGGTAGAGGTAGACACAGGAAGACATGGAATGAGGTGGTGAAGCATGACCTTCGAACGTTGGGCCTCACAGAGGCAATGACAAAAGACCAAGACCTCTGGAGATATGCTGTGACTGTGAAGACCCAACAAAAAAAGTAAGTTCATGGCTGTATCCTACACCAGTTTCGCATAACCAGCCCCAGCCCATTCAAAAGTACCTTGGATCATAGGGTGACCTGCTGTGCTTGAGGAGACCTATTGAGTCAAGTACATCAACATCAAAATGAAAAGGAAATTGTAGTTGCGATACCTGTGCTGGTGGCACGTAAAAGGCACCATCCAAACATGGCCAATGCCAGCACCACTATAACTGGCTTCCGTGCAGGTGGCACATAAAAAGCACCAGCCAGTCATGGCCGTTGCCAGTCTCCTCTGGCCCTTGTGCCAGTGGCACGTAAAAAGCACCCACTACACTCATGGAGTGGTTGGCATTAGGAAGGGTATCCAGCTGTAGAAACAATGTCACATCAGACTGGAGCCTGGTGCAGCCACCTGGGTATCTTATGCATTGTACTGGCATGTGTGCTTTTATGTGGCACTGATATGAATACACACACACACAAACACACAAACACACACACACACACACACACACACACAAACATACACAGAATAAGTTCAGGCCTGGTTGTTTTAAGATGTTTGCTTCTCAACCACAGGATTATGGGTCCTAGTCCACAGTACTTTGCGCAAGAACCTTCAACTGTAGTCCCATATCAACCAAGTTAGTAATTGGACACTAAAAGAACCCAGTCATACCTCAGCTGTGTGTGTGAATGTATGCATCTTTGTAAGAAGATCAATGAAACTACACTAAGCTATAAGTATGGATAGTCACGTCTCTTTGTGACTCACCTACAGCGACATCCCTGTTCATGGTGAGGCTGCAACTAGTGAAGGTTGTGGATGTTTCCTATTAACAAACCACTCACTAGCTCTATGCTGCCAAACTCTTCTGGAGTAAAAATCCTTGGAAAAACAGGTAACGGTTAGTGCTTCCAAATTTCCTCCTAGTTAAGCCATGTGAGCATGAAAAAGCTGTCAAATGAATGAATGAATGAATGAATGAATGAATGAATGAAATAATAGTACTTACTGTAATTGCTTAAGCTTTGCAATAAGAAAGTGACAAATTACTTAACATACAATATAGCAAATAAATTAGCTGAATAATTAATTCTATATATGTAAACGATAGTTCTCTAATGATTACTGACATAATTAACTTGATTTTTTTTTTTTCATTCTCAAGGCCACAAAACAGTCTGAGAATCACTGATTGGCACAAGATTTTTATTTTTATGAAAGTATTCTGTGAGTCTGTCTTTCTATTACAAATATCTATACACTTTACACGTGTATCTATATGCATGTATGTGTGTGCATGTATGTATGTATGTATGTATGTATGTGTGTGTGTGTGTGTATATATATATATATATATATATATATA
>NC_068988.1:4164317-4164917 GCF_001194135.2 Octopus bimaculoides
ATATATATATATATATATATATATATATATATATATGTATGTATGTATGTATGTATGAATGTATGTTTGTATGTATATATAAATATACATATGAATATAATTTTGTATAATTTTGTGATAATTTTGTAGCTTTAATAAAAGATTTTTCATCATCATCATCATCATTCAACGTCCACTTTCCCTGCTGGCATGGGTTGGGTGGTTTGACTGAGGTCTGGAGAGCCACTGGCTGCACCAGGCTCCAATCTGATCTGGCAATGTTTCTACAGCTGGATACCCCTTCCTAACGACTACATCTCTGAGAGTGTAGTGGGTGCTTTTTACATGCTACCAGCACAGGGATAAATCATCATCATCATCGTTTAATGTCCGCTTTCCATGCTGGCATGGGTTGGATGATTTGACTGAGGACAGGCAAGCCAGCAGGCTGCACCAGACTCCAATCTGATCTGGCAGAGATTCTACAGATGGATGCCCTTCCTAACACCAACCACTCCAAGAGTGTAGTGGGTGCTTTTACGTGCCACCGGCACAAGAGCCAGTCACACGGTACTGGCAATGGCTACGCTGAAAAAGGTGTTTTTTACGTGCCATGCATAT
>NC_068988.1:4165752-4171884 GCF_001194135.2 Octopus bimaculoides
ATATATATATATATATATATATATATATATATATATATATATATATATATATATACACACACACACACACACATATGTATATGCATTCATGAGCATAGATATATACATGCATATACATATATATGTATACATGCATGTACATACATATATGTATATGTATAGATATAAACACATACATACACACTTACACACATGCACACATACTCATGTATATACAATCTATTATTAGTCTGTATATCAACAGGTAGACATTTCACTCAATGATCTCATCAAAATGATTGAAACTTGCATCAAATCTAAGTGATTTGTTGAAAAGCATATAATTTGATAGCTACCACTGTCTGATTTTTATACAAGATAAAAGATTTCTATAAAAAAATATATATAAATGTATAATACAAATTTGAAGTTTGGAAATTGTAATACTGTTATCTGTTATTTTTGTTGCTGTTGAAGAACAGCAACAGATTTGATGCACCAACACAAAGCTTAGGGCAAGGTTTCTTTTTTCGTCTTCTTCTTTCTCTCTCCCTCTCTCTGTCTGTCTGTCTGTCTCTCTCTCTCTCTCTCTCTCTCTCTCTCTCTGTTAGATGTGTATCTGTGCATGTGTGTGAGTGTGTGTGTGTGTTATCCTGCATACTTTATCTTCCTCATATTTCTTAGAGTTCTATTTACATCAGTTTCTTACTGAATGATAACGAAATAGAAACTGCTGGTGACTGGAATGAAAATCATCTCTCTCTCTCTCCTGCTCTCCCTCTCTCCCTCTTCCTCTCTCTCTCCCTCTCTCACTCCTTCTCTCTCTCTCTTCCTTTGTTTCATTTATTCTTTATTTATTACATGGAATATTTTCATGCATTTTACATTTTGTGTTTACTTTCACTTTCATTATTTCCTTTTTTTTAAACTAATTCTATTTCTTTTATATTTATTTTAACTGTTTACATTATTTCATGATAAGTTGCAGTTGATAAATAGAGATATATATTTTGACAAGTGTTTGTCTGAAATACATCTCAATACTTTCACCTAGATTTCAGAACTCTTTGTTGATTCACCAAACAATAATAATACAGAGATAACATTAAGCTATTGATTTTGAAATAAAACTATTTGCAAATTGTATCTTCTGACTTCCAAAACTTTACCCAACTCAAGCAACTTAAAGTGTGTCACTAGATTTCCTTATTCTCATCTTTTACAATAACTTCAATACTTTTAAGTCAGTGCTAGCATTCTACAGTAATTGGTAAATTCCTGCTGAGGTGTGACTGTGGCCCAATTCTGTTCTTGCTTTTGTTTAGTTCTCTTGATGATTTGAATCTTTTAAGACTATTGAAGGCTTGAGGAGAATGACACTTTGATATGGTCTATTCACCTTGCAGGAATATAAATAAATTGTCCATTTATAATCTATTTGTATTCCTGTAGATGAACACTGAGACAGAAATTCTAGGTAGAATCCCTTCTAAGAAGAAGAATTATATGAAGATATTACTAAGAAGGAGTGGTGCATGCATCAAGTAATTGTAAATGAGAATGATGCAGTGGAATAGAAACCATTTACAGACAAATCAGATAGAAGACAACATTTCTGAAGATTATTTTTTTAAATCGTTTTAATTGGTTAACTGAAAAGTCAAGGGTTGTGCTTAGGAACAGGTGAGATCAACATGATTAGCCTTTTGTTGTCATATTTCTGTTGAAATATATCGTCTTTGTGTCGGTTATTTTGGAAAATAATAAAGAATTTTCTAAAACAATGCCATTATTAAGCTGGTGTTTGGAAAGTAAATTAACAGGAAATTTTGATGTGACTTTTAAGTTAGATACTTTAAAACAGGAAGTTTGCATTGTAGGACCTGTGACAGTCTCAAGCAAATTGATATGAAAAGGATTAATGTTTCCTTTGAATAATTATAAGTTGATGCTTACAGCAGGGGGGGGGGAGAATATGAGCAGGAAAAGTGGGGGAACATGAGCAGGAAAAGTGGGGGAACATGAGCAGGAAAAGTAGCTGAGTTTTATTTATTCATTTGTCATTTATTTGTTCCATCTTCCTTCTTGTTTCTTGAAAGTTTATTCCGGCACTAATGTGACCATCTTTATCTCTTTTTCCCAACTACACCCATCCACATATAAAGTGTGGTAGCCATGTACCCACTTTTATAGTAAGACAACTATACTTGTCTCTGTCTCATAATTTAGCCTTTCAACACTGGCCACCTCTCCCTGCAAAAACTATCCTCCCCACCCCTTAGTAGTAGGAGCTTTCTCCTTTTCCTCTCTCCCTGTTCTTTTTCTGCCTTGCAAGTTACTCAGCAACCTCTCTAATGCTGATGACATGAAAAAGCTAGCCATAGAAACCATGCCAAAGCATGCACACAAGCTCGTCACAGCCCTGCAACTCACTGGATCCTGGCAAACCATCCCACCAATGCCAACATAGAAAACAGACGTTATAACACATGGTACATTTTAACCCAGTGCTCATTGTACAAATGTACCACGTGCCTACACTATCTTACATGTCTTTTTGGCAATAATTCTTTTGAAATAGGTCAAAGGAGTAAGTGTTCATAACCTTCACAAAGCTCTCTCTGAAGTTGGTGAAAGTGCTGTAGCCAACACTCAACTGTTGTTATCACTGAACCCTAATTTGCACTGATTCATCGGGCTTATGTAACAAAGCTGAAAGATTTAAAGCACCAAATGAATGAATGGAAGTGAGGAGACCATAAATAAGAAATCAAAACATTTACTCCTAATTACAAGACTAAGTTTATAATATGAATTTTGACAACTTAGAAGAATTTGGTTTAAGATTGATGACTTTGAACTTTAAATTGCAACAACAGATACCGAACTTAATTCGATAATCAATTCAAGCACAAAGGAAATGAAGTTCTAGAATAGTGCTGCTTATTTTAAGTTGTGTCTGTATTATTGAAGATATGGAGAGAGATATTCAAATCAAAACAATCAGGAAGCACCCTCCAGGAATCACTAAGGATTCTATGTCTTTTACTTTTTTTTCCGTAAAAATGTATCCATATTTTGTTTTTAAATTTGGATATTTTCCTCTGTTCAGGATGAATACATTTTAGCAGAGATAGCTTGTCTGTTGTAAACTATTTTAGCATGAAACTGCCATCAGTGCACATTTTTACTGCTAAGTAGACATAGCAGAATAAGCCTTATGTAAATAAATGTTGTGATACTTTAATTGTTCAAACTGCTGCATAGGGAGATTTCATTAAACATTTATACAACTTCAGATATTAAACTTATCTGGAAAATCAGAACTGTCATTTCTAGGAAACAAATATGACAAAAAAAAAAGAGACGTAAGAAGGAAATTAAACAGATTTAATACTGATTTCAAAATTCCAGTCGTGTTCTATATAAATTGATATTTTAAAATATTTATTGATACGCCACAAACATCAAAGGAGTGGGAAAACATTTAAATGAAACATATTCCTATATTTTGATAATGTTGATAATGAGGATGATGAAGATGGCAATGATGGTGATAAACAAGAAGCATAACGAGTGAGAGGAGATTTAAGTTAGATGCGAAAAATAAATTATTTAACTTCAAATATTACTATTTTGAATCAGAAAAGATAAAGTTTTTAATTTTACTTTGAAATCCAAAAATGACCACACCATTCTAATAGATATTGACAGAGTGTTCAATAATCTGTTATCAGGACTTTTCTCCTATTTTTTTCCTCATAATTATGGCTTTCTGTTAACAGGAAACTACATTGGAAACAAGAATGATATACTAGAATTATTTCTATGGAATTATTGAAAGAAATTTAATTAAAATGAACAATGAATCAGGATTAGGTAATTTTAATTCTTGGATTTCTTCCTGGGTAATCAGTATATAAAGACAAAAGATGGGTGTCGTTCTTGTCTTTGAATAAACCCTGAATGACAATGGAAACACTTTATTGTAAAAACATAGATATATATATAAATATATATATACAATATAAATACATTATTTACATTATTTACATTTGACGGATATTTGTCCTCATCTTTGTTGTTAACACAATGTTTCGGCTGATATACCCTCCAGCCTTCGTCAGGTGTCTTGGGGAATATCAGGAGGGTATATCAGCCGAAACGTTGTGTTAACAATAAACAAGATGAGGACAAATATCCGTCAAATGTAAATAATGTAAATAATGTAAATAATTCCTCATCTCTTAAATATAGAACTGTATAATATAAATACAGTTAGATAAGGTCAGTTTATGGGATTACCCTGGGTTTCATGTCCATAGAGAGCTAAGCTTTACGGTGTATCATCAGATGGCAAAACCTGTTGTCTTAAGGCTTCTCTAAAATATGGAGGAAGAAAGGACCTCGCAACTCAATGTCAACAACAGAGGATTGTCTCCCTTTAGTTACCTGTTATCTTTGGTGAACCTGTTATCTTGTGGGTTCCAATACACCAGCAGGAGTTTCCTGAAATGCAAGCATGTTCCAGAGACCTCTGTTCTAGAGCTATTAGGGTCAGCCAGCACCTTAGCTTCATAGATGACTCTCTTGGTTTTGCAGTTACCTCTCACTGGGCATCTGTTGTGGTCTCTGCTTGCGCATCCTGCCTCTACTTGTGGTCTAGGGGTGCTAACTAGAATACTCTCAATATTGGGGGCACAGCTAAAAGAGACCCTAAGGTTGTGCTTGCTGAAAATGCGTGCATACCTATGTGAATGTGTGAAATGTTTATCTATTAACTTAAGGAATATCCTACTTAGAGACACTTCTATGTTAAGAGAGAAGTGATAGTGGTGGTGGTGGTGATGGGGGGGGGGGCTAACCAAATGATATTTCTGTGACACTTCCTTCTATGGATGTTGGGGCCCGGCATGTAGGAGATGCGGTTCTTAAATCCACTAGCAGGTAAGGCCTCATTATAATTGGGGGTTGCTGCATCAAAAATCTCTTGGTTGGAGGAAAGGTTCATGATCCTCTTGCTAACACCCTTCACCAGGTTTTTGAACACAATGGGTGGGTGACAGGAGGCTGTGTTGATGTACGCTAACCTCTCATTTGGCTTAGGGTACGGCCTGTATCTACCAGAGCCTAAGACATCCACAGTGACGAGATTTGTCTCGATAGTAATTTTCAGTTCCATAGAGATTTTTGATGCAACATCCCCCTACTATAACAAGGCCTTAGCTGCTAGGACATTTAGGGACTGCATCTCTTATATGCTGGGCCCCAACATCCATAGAAGGAAGAGTCGCAGAAATATCATTTGACTTGTTCCCAACCCCACTACTACCAACACCATGTGTGGAAGCAAAACTTGAAATCAAAGGGCTTTAAGGTTAACTTAGTCAAGACTAAGGTTCTAGTTAGTAAGGAAACTGACAGAATCCTTCCCGTATCAGCTAAACGACCCTGCTCAATATGTAGGTAAGTTGTAGGCAGGAATTCCATATAGTGTACCCAGTGCAAGCTATGGTCACACAAAAGGTGCAGTGGAATAATAGAAAGACGATCAAGGAAGTAGTGTTTTTATGTGGAAGATGCACAGGAGCCATAAAACCTACAGATAGTCAGGAAATTGATTTTCTCAAATGCTCCAGCTGGTCTTTAGAGGTAATGGATCATTTCTGCTACCTAGGGGACCTACTTAGCAGTAGAAAAGGATGTAATTGCTACAATAAGAATAGGATGGTGAAAATTCAAAGAGCTTTTACCTCTGTTGGCAATCAAAGGTCTCTCTCTCTTTCCAAGTGAAAGGAAGATTGCATGATGCAGGTACATGAATAGCAATGCTACATGGTAGTGAGACATGGGCCCTGAATGCAGAAGGTATGTAAAGGTTAGAGAGGAATGAAGCTAGTATGTTCTGCTGGACGTGCACTGTCAGTGCACATGTGCAACAGAGCACCAATGTATCAAGAGAAAAGTCAAGCATAAAAGGAATAAGATGCAGTGTGCAAGAGATTGATAGTGGTGTTGGTGCCACATTAAAAGCACCGGTTCTGGCACTACATATAAACTACTCAGTAAACCCTGTAAAGTAATTGGTGTTAAGAGAGGTATCCAGCCATACAAATCATGCCAGAACAGACAATGGAGCCTGGTGTGCCCCCC
>NC_068988.1:4171894-4200101 GCF_001194135.2 Octopus bimaculoides
TCCCGTTAAGCCATCCATCACATGCTTGCATGGAAAACAGACATTAAATGATGATGATGATGATGATGATGATGATTATGATGATGATGATGATGATGATGATGATGATGATGATGATGGTGATGATGATGATATACATACACACAAACACATATAGCATTAGATTGTTCTTAATATTAAAATATTTCCATTATTCACGAAGTGAAAGAAAATAGTTCAAAATATGATTAAAAGGACAAGAAAGATGCCAAATAAATACTTTTGAGATTCTCAAAGTGGTGGCCATAACCTGGGAAGATTTTATATTTGTGAATTAAGTTCTTTAAATTGTGCCATCTTTCAATCAACAAAGCAGATTAATAGTCAGCTTAAGAACTGAAGAAATATAAGAATAATTACAAGATATTTTTCAAAAAATAATCGGTTGGGATTTAGAACAATAAATTTCAGATTTTATTAAAACATGTCAAAATTTTTACCTCATGTCATAAGAATAAAAGATATGAAAGAAAGTATAGTCTGTAGATGATATTTTCTATTGTTGATTCTATGAGGAGATGATTTTATATCTGACAATAACATTTCATTCAATTGTTTGCTCCTTCGAGCAAAGATATTGCCTTTAATTTCATATAATTATTCATGGAAGCTGAAAGAATATAATTAGAACAGAAATGTTTTTAATGATACAGATGAATAATTTTACATTTATTATCCACAAAGACACATTATAAGCGATAGAAGAGTATTCCCCTTTCTTCATCTTCATTAGGGATTTCAGTAGAAGGTTTAGGCAAAATTGTGACAACTATTAATTTTTGATATGAAATGATTTTTTTTTCTTCTCTACAGGTAACATAATGATAAAATGTTGAGACAGTTTATTCTATTCTTAGTCTTTTTTCATTCAAACCCATTATTTTGTGCTGTTGCTTTTCAATTCATTTCCCCTAATTATGTATTTTGGTCCTGTTTTCCAAAATATATTTCTTCAGTAATTAGTCTGTCTTGATTAGAAATTTATGACACATTTCTGAATCTACACCACAACAAATAAAAGCCTTAAGACCCAAACAATTAAAATATAATCAATAAAGGCAAAAAAAAAAAGGAAAGTTTCTGGAATTTGTGATATGTGGACAGACGAACCAAAGAATTTTGTCCTTGAAATGTGTTAAAAACGTTTTGAGTGATGATTATTAAGAACACTTGAGATATCAATTATGTTCTCTTTGATAGACATGACCTTCAGAAGTAAACACAATTTGATAACTGCTGTACAATAAAACACGACTCAGTGACAGTTAGACATTACTAATGAGCAGACATGATCAAAAATGCATATAAAAGGAAGAGCTGGATGAGACTGTGGAGTCGAACAAATCGAAGTTAGTAGATAGAGATCCAAGAGGAACCAAGTGCAAGCGTGTTATCACTTATTTAGAAGTGTAAGTGATGAAAGGGTAAAAACTGATAGAGAATAGCTGTACTGAAGTACACGTTTTGTGAGTACAAGAAAGGTGACAAATGCTGGGTTAAATCAGTAAGATTAAGAAGAAAGATAAATGCTTCTGCAGATGACAAAAAATAATTCTGACGATGGTGAGGATAATGATTGTAACAAGAAGACAACAAACATATTGACAGTATCGGCTTGTTGTGATGATGATGATGATGATGATGATGATGATGATGATGATGATGATGATGATGACGATGACGATGATGATGATGACGACGACGACGATGATGCTGATAGGAAAAGGAATTTTAAAATTCTGCTTGATCTTTATTTGTTTCAAAGTTGCAACTTTTGTAACTAAAGGGTTGTTTAAGGTCATCGTTATGTCATAAAGATATCACAAAGAGATAATAACAGAATTGTCTTGGTGAAGAGAATTGCTCTCCAGGAAGAAAAGAGGAAAACCATCATTAACGACAAAACATTTAAAGAGAAGAAGACAAAGAAACAAACCACCAGAAGAGAAAGGAAACCAAGCGAATACAATGCATCTTTATTAGTTATTAGTGACATGTTTAAATATTTTTCTTCTTCGCTGTCATTCATAAATGTGTATGACTTGGTAACAGGAAATAATTTTTTAGTGCCAAATACAATGAAGAAACTTCATCAATGATGTTTTAGTGCTTCATGTGAATGTAGACCAAAAGTACTGGCACATTCCTGGCCACAGATGTGGTAGAAAGATTTTGGTAGATTTGTTATAATGAATCTTACACTCGCTTTTCTGCTCATTTTTTTTCTTGTTTCATCTATGTGGCAGTTATTCCTTCCTTTAGAGTTCTTCACCATTGTTTGCCGTTTGTATACCATGTGTGTTTTTCCAGTTTCTATCTACCAAATTTTCCTGACAAGGAATTAGTGAACTTGTGGCAAAAGTAGAGGACACCAGACAATACCATCATCATGTGCTTCCAAAGTTTACTGCTTCACCATACAGTCAAAAAGACCTCCTGCGTCCATGAATAGTTCTCTTATACCAATCATATTTGAGTTTTGTCAAATTGTAAATGCCCAACAAAATTCTCTGAGAGAATAAACAGTTTTGGCTATGTAAAGAATGAGATTATGATGTCATGAAAGTTTATTTTATTTCATAAATCCATTAATCCTATTAGGTCACTGAGGCACCATTAAAGAATCATTCTTTATGGAATAATTCAAGAGAAAAGAGGTCAGTGATTTCTCATTCCTTTCTCAGATGTCAGTGCATGTTAATGAAATATTAGCTTCAAAATTTGGTACAAGACCAACTATTTCAGGTGAGAGGTAAGTCAATTACATCAACCTCAGTGCTTAACTGGCACTTAGTATATCGACCTCGAAAGGATGAAAAGCAAATCTGACCTCAGTGGGATTTGAACTCAGAATGCAAAGCTGGATGAAAAGCTGCAAAACATTTTGCTCAGCTTGCTAACAGTTCTGCTACCTCACCATCTTGCATTGATGATACAATAGCTAACATCAAAGTGCTGTCAAATTTGTAGTCTTTCAGTCTTTCTCAAGAGAATAGATTAATACCTATGACCTCATTATAACCTTCTAGACTGATAATGCTGATAAGACTGAAGTTTAGTTTGATTATCTGGAGGTTAGTAGCTGTAGGAAAACGAAAAGATGTGTGTGGAGAGCATCTGAAAGGTTTTGGAATAGAATGATTTAGCAAAGTGTTTTGTAGCAGTATCTGAGTGGTGGGATGCAGAAAGGGGAGACGGCCCCGTAGATTCGGCCTGAGCACAAGAAATACACAGCTACCTTTCAGAGAATGAGTAACTATTGAGAGTGAACAAACTGAGCTAATCAGGGTTGTGTGTGCTATGTCCCATGAACACACTGCAATGATGAGGAGTAGAATGTGAAGTTTCAACCTCTTGGCTGATAATTGAATGCATAGTCACTTTTATCGTTTGTACTTTCATTAAAAGTTACAGTCAATTGGGAAACAGGATCTGTAAAGAATATAATGTACTTTTGATGGGTACAGATCAAGGAACAATACATACCAAGGAGAAGTGTAATTTGAAGCGACATTCCAGATTACCAACAAGTGTCTTCTGCAGGAATATGAATTTCCCTTCTCTTATACAAAATCCTTTCAGAATTTATTTAACAGGTTCGCTACAGATTATTACCATGTTAGTATTTGTGCATGAAATGATGCATTATAATTTCCAGGTAGTACAAGTTCTGATATTGTGATATCTTCTTGCTCAGTGTCTTCAGCTGCAATGTGGCTTATAGTAGAAGTAGAATGGTAAAGGAATATGATATTGGCCTAATGGATCATGTGTCTTCAATTCAAATCCTTTGCATTTCACTTGATAGTGTGTTTGGACAGTATACTTAATATTTCGTACATTAGTTTTCCTAGCTGTCACAATCAGAATCTTATTGGGGCTAGACATGTATCATATTGAAGAGGAAGCTTATCACTCATTTCCTTTAAGTCATAAGCACTGGGCTTAAGAGACATTTGCATAATTTCTGTGGTAAGCACACACACACACACACACACACACACACACACACAGAAGTCTGAAATATTTCACTTCATTATTGAAGCAATTTGTTTCCTTTAAGATGAAAATTCCTTATAAAAAGGCATAAAGACCATAATATCCATTTCCTCCATTCTTATAAATACAGGGTTTGGGGTGGGCAGTTCAAAAGAAATAATGTCTATGAAATTAATATTTCATCAGATTCTCTGAGGGACCTGTTTTGTTACCAAAAACATCATAATAATGCGGCTGCCCACCAACAAACAAGAGTTAAGGGCTGCAATTCTATATCCATAAGAGTTCAATTGATAAGCCTTGTGATCATATCTTATTTCAGAGGGTCTCTCTCTCTTCCTCTCTTGTCTGCTTCTCACCCATTCTATTGGTCTACCTATTCGTTTCTGTGTGTGTGTGTGTGTGTGTGTGTGTGTGTGTGTGTGTGTGTGTGTGCATGCGCACATGCCTCTCTATCAATATGTCTATCAGTCTGTCTGTCTGTCTGTCTGTCTGAGTCTCCCAGGCTGCCATATCTGTCTGCTTCTTTGTCCTGATGGGTCTCAACCTACTTTAAACAATAATTTCCCCTAAGGTCCCATAAAAATAGAATAAAGATATGCTTAGATTAATAGCTTAATGGTTCTGGAAGGTTTATTCATTATATTTTTTTTTTGTATTTTTATTGTTTCTAACAATGTCCTTATGCAACAAAATCATGATTGTTTCACTGAAAATTAATGATCTATATAGACTGCTTTTATTACTCCCTAATATTTACAGAATTCATCTTTATATTATTCTCCCATTTTATTGTCTTTTATTTATTAATTTACACACACACACACACACACACACACACACACACACACACACATCACATCACATCACATCACATACTCATCTATATACACAAATACATGTATATACGTACAAAACCCTCCCTATACATGTGTGTTCATATATGTTTATGTGTATATAGTTATTTTTTTTATGGGGGTGAAAAAAAAAAATGAAGAAATAGATTGAAAGAAAAATTTCAAGAGGTATTTGAGGTAAATTGAATGTTCTTGGAATTTTCCCAAACCATTAATTATAGAAATATTGCTTGAACTTGCTTGAGTTTAATACATTTTTTATGACCTCATTATGTTTAACAAGAGATGTTTCTCACAATGGGATGAACCATTTCAATAGACAGAAAACTTTCACAGAATTTTCTTCCATTTCCCCTCTACTCAGTTTAAGAACAGGATATTCATTATATAAACTTTTTTTTTATATCTGTAGACTTTGGATTTCTTTCATATTATGAACTGTGAATTTTACGGTAGATTTTAAATCTATATTTCATGTGCCAACTATCTTACCATTATTCTTGTGTTTATTATTCTTGAATTGATAGGATGGTGGAGTGGCAGACGTAGTAGAGTGACAGCTAAATTGCCTTACAGTGCTTTAGTTACATCTCTTTACATTATGAGTTCAAATTCTGCTTCAAATTAACTTTGCTATTCATTTTCAAGCTAACAATAATAATCATTATCCTTGTTTTAACTTCTACCTATCCTGACGAAGGTCAAATGGGAGTATACTGAGGGCAGAGTTTTCTATGACTGGAAGTCCTTCCTGTTGCCAACCAACTCCCACTTGTTTCCAAGTAAGGGAATGATCTCCAATTCTATCAAACAACAAACAGCTTGGATATGTTTACATGGAGAACCAGCCTTCATCAAGTGTCTTGGGGAAATTTTGAACCTGGATTTTCATTCCTAAGGTATTTTTCGGTGTTGTTGTTGTTGTTATTATTATTATTATTATTATTATTATTATTATTATTCAGGTCACTGCTTGGAATCGAACTCAGAATCTTGAGGTTAGTAGGCTGCGCTCTTAACCACTATGCCATATGCTCATGGGCAAATAATGTAAATATTGTACATGGAACAAATGTCATGTGGCATTTAATTACATTTAGATTTCAAATCCCTGTGGCGTGAACTTTATTCAATAATGAACTTATTGTATGCAGTTCTCAAGTGCATTACAACTCATCAGCAAAAGTAACCAAAACTGCATGAACAGTTCATAGAATATGCACAGGAGGTGAACAGTGAAAAAGTCTTTGAAAAGAAAAAGGAAGAAGAAGAAATGGTGAAGGGAAACACTAGGTGTATAGTTGGTGAATTTCAGGAAGTTTTGAAGGCCGAAGTGTCTCAACAGTTAAGAACTGAAGCGAGTCATTTATTCCATGCTTAAGCAATTCTGAGTATGAAAAAAATGTTTCCAAATATCATGCTGTGTTGTTTTTCTGATTTTGTAAACATGTCCACAAGTGTTAGACTTGATCCTTCATCATTATAAAGTGAATGAAATAATACCAGCTATATATTGGAGTTCATTTAAAGAAGAATGCTCTTAAACATAATGTCGTCAAAAATGTTAAAAATCACTGTTATTGTTAAGGGCCACAAACTGGAAAAACAGTATAGCATGAGTAAAAAACAAAAAAAAAAAAACCTTTTGACATTCATTTGTTTTTCTCAGTTATGAGTTCAACTCCCATAAAGGGTTGATATGTTTTGCTTCTATAAAATAAGCTGTTATCTAATGATATTAACAGAAGTGACCAACAGCATTCTGATAGATTTCTGCTTTAATGTACAGCATTTGGAATTATCATTATTATCATTGGCACTTTGTTTGTCTTTATGTTCTGAGTTCAAACTCCACCAGGATCAACTTAGCCTTTCATCCCTCCAAGGTCAATAAATTAAGTACCAGTGAGACACTGAAGTTGATGTAATTAACTAGTCCCCTTCCCCAAATTTCAAGCCTTGTACCTTTAATAGAAAGGATTATTATTATTACTATTATTACTATTATTATTATTATTATTATTATTATTATTATTATTGTCATTGTCGTCATCATCATCATCATCATCATCATCATCATTATTATTATTACCTTTGCACAGCTTCTAATGCTTGAGATGTATTACAGTGTCAGCTGTTCATTGCCAGTGAACTAAGGAGCATTCGGGCAGTTCCAAGCAGTGCTATTTTCTGCAAGTGCTCCACCCTTATTGCAGCCCCTATTTGTTCCATGTACTTCTCAAGGTTTTTACTCACTGTTCTCAGGGTTCCAACGATTATTGGTACTACTACCACCTTTTTCATCGATTACAACTGCTTAACCTCCCAAACTAACCTGTTGTATCTTTTGAATATTATTATTATTATTATTATTATTATTATTATTGTTATTATTATTATTATTATTATTATTATTATTATTATTATCATTATTATTATTATTATTATTATTATTATTATTATTATTATTATTATTATTATTATTATTATTATTTTACATCTGACATTCTATGCAATCATTGCATTGTATTGTTGGTGCTACGTTTTGGTTTTATTTCCTAAGAGAATAACTGTTTCTCAACTAATCAGAGAAAGAAGATTAACAGTTTTACCTGATTATGTCAGTAAAATAACATGCTTAGTTAGGTTGAGTTGGCAAAAATACTGAAACATATCTTTAGTTATAACTTCTATAACTGCTGATATGATTAAAATAAAATTATTCATTGAGCTTAATGTTGTCTTTTCTTGTTACATAATTATTGCTAATTAATTTCTGATACTTATTGTATAAGTATGCTAACACTCACCTTACCATTAGCAATTGCAATCCTGCTATTAGCATAGTTTTAATCCACAAAGTTCGAATTAATAAGTAAGCATTTGAAATACTGTGTTCCATTCGTTTGTATTAATGATTTCCATTGTGGATGTATACCTCACATTTAGAGAGAAAAGGAAATGGAAATTTGGAGATTTCAAGCCTTACAATAAGTGTGAAGTGGTTCTGAGTATATAACAAAACCAATTCATTGCTTTGGTATTCAAACTTCTTACTGATGCATTATAGAACAGGCTGTGTTAATGTGTATTATATCAATGCATATTCTACAGCAGTCATATGAATTCACAATTGAGTAGAAGTTTGTTTGCATTCCTGTTGTGTTCGAAGTGTGTTGAAGTTATATTTTCTTACTGACAGAGAGAGAGGGAGAAAGAGAGAGGGGGGGGGGAGAAGTGTAGCATATCAGAAGGATTGGTGCAAATTAATACAATTGGTGCAGTTGATAAGAATAACTGACATCGAGGGAAATTCCATCTTTCTTGTAGTGTATTATTGTTATTATTACTTTCCAGTTTTATTCAGGTAATGTGCTTTCACTGCATACTTTAGCAGAGTTTCGTTTCTCTCGGATACATATGTATGGAATGTTATCAGTTCATAAATCTGCAATGTTGCGAGGTACTCACAGTTCTCCACCAGTTTGACAATACAGATGGTGATATCAGCTCTTACAATCGAAACAGGATTACTGACGCAGCTGAGTTGCAATATTCACATGGGAACCAAGCCTCAGTGTAAATCAACTGAACAGTTTATTTTGAAGGATTTTTATCATGGAGTCTATGGACAACTATCAGAAATCTATGGCCCTGGAAATGTTACCAGCGGATACTGCCAGTTTGAAGTACCATCAACTGGGCCTACCTGGGAAGCACACTGAGTGACAAAGCCATTCTGCATGGTCTCAAGTAATGCTGACTTGTGGAGTTGTTTCAGATATCTGCTGTTGTGAACAGAAAAGATTTAACCATCATGCTGATTGTCCTGTTGTCTTCTTCTTTTCACTGCTCTGATGTTGATGCTGACATCATATTCCACAGTCAAGATTGAAATGACTTAAGTTAAATCTTTAGCAACTTCTCCATGAAAATGGTGAAAAAAGTAATTCTCTGAGTTAATTTGCTGGAACAAGGGAGAGAATATGGAGGCTAGGCCACCTGATGGTGGATGGATCAGTCTTATATGCCAGTAGGCTAAAAAAGGACAGCTACAGGAGGAGATTTACCATATGTACTGAGGTACTCAGAGTAACCCTGTGATCTCAGAGATTCCTTAACTGACAATAGGTAGCTGCCCACCGACTGAGACATCTCATTCTCTTCTTTTAGTATTATGTTGTTTACCATGATTGTTTCTCCATAACTGATTCAATGTAAAACCCAATATACCCATCATGACAACCCTTCTAATAAGGGTATACCAGGCACATGCATTAACCATATGTGCATGACATGGTGATCTCATATCAAGATAAACTGCATGACTGTGCAGGTGAGGTGCAGATAGAATTTTCTTCATGTTGAGTAGCTCATTCCACTCAAAAGACCCCTGAATAAGGGTTGTTTAAGGATGCTGAATGAAACACCCATGTTTCAAGAGGTGAATTATTCAAACCCCAAAGAATTCCTCTCAACACATGGCTATGATGCTCCCCACTACTTCTGCTTGTGATCAGTGTTGCACATATTTTCAGCCACCAAGAGACATGTTCAGCTGGTTATGGTCAAGCAACTGACAAGCAAACCTGTGGTATTGAGCAGAATATTTGCTGTAGCCCATCTTTTATACTCAGACAAAACAATGTACATGGTAACACTTGCAATTAATTAAGATGAGAAGCCATGAGAGCCACTGCCTGGTACTGCATCAAGGCATTTATTATTATTATTATTATTATTATTATTATTATTATTGGTGGTGGTGGTGGTGGTAGTAGTATCAAACCAGAATTGTTAGTGCATCAGACAAAATCACTTTTCAATATTTGTTCCAGTTGTTTTCTTTCTAAGTTCAAATCTCAGAATAGCCAACTTTTCCTTTCATTTTCTGATGGTCCAGTGACTCACAAGAGTATCAGACACATTTCATCTTTCCTGGGCCTTGTAACTGATGTACACTCACCTAACAAAACTTTCCCCCTCCAATATAAAGAGAACAATAAATAATACATTATTGCAGGAAGCCAACCAGTCTGAAAAAAAACTTAGTGGATGCATTTGAAAGGTATTTCAATGGTGTATATACATTAGGTGTGGTACACAGAGAGCTATTTTTATTTAATGCTATTTCAACTACATACATCAAAGCTGTTTTCATAAATTATTCATTATTTTCAAAATCAGTTAAAATAAAGGCAAATTATTCCAATAAAAATATGGTAACAAAGCTGTGAAACCAGACAAGAGAACATTGGATCTCACAAACAATAGAATCAAAACACATGGAATGAAGACATTCAAAAACCACTGAAGTCAGACTGGCATGATATAATATACACAGTCATGATGTAGATATTGACGAAGAATATGCTAATGGTAAAGTGATCTTGATTATGACAATGATAATGATGATGAGCATAATGATATTGGTGGTAAACTTTGATAGTATATTAAACGTGATTATCATTGTTTTATTTGCCAAAATGAAGAATTAAATGGTTTTTAGAAAGTCTATTTGGATGTATTACTTTCAATGTCCTGCTAACGAAAGAAATTATGATTCTTAAGGATCGTCCAACTCATAACTGAATACAAAGTGGTTGTTAATCTTAAAAATAAATAATTATGTTCTTGGATTAAGCATGTTTATTGTTGAATGTATGTACATCAACTCTGATGGCATTCTTTCAAGAGGGAGAAATTTTCATTCTGAAAGAAATTTAGGTGTAATTTATATTGAATATTAGATACAATTTCTAAATGTTTTCAAACAGAATGTCTTTTTGAATGCTGGTCAAAATTTTCAGAGAAATTGATATCCTGTTTCAAACAGAATTATAACATTAATGCATAGTAGCCTCATAGATCAAAACAGTTCAAACCACATTAAAAATTCAAATTATTGCTTATTTTATTACTCTTTGGAATGAGTTTGTGGCATGCTTTCTCTCTCTCTCTCTCTCTCTCTCTCTCTCTCTCTCTCTCTCTCTCTCTCTCTCTCTCTCTCTCCCTCTCTCCATGAGTCTCTGGATGATTTATGGTATGGAATGCTTAATAGGATTAATATTTCTTCAATTTATTGAAGGTTTATATTTGCTGAAAATAAAGTTAGGTAGATAAATAGGATATTAGATAGTGAGTTCAGGAAAGATAAAAGTTATATAGAAAGATGATTACATTAAGAGTTTGAAAGTTGAACAAAATAGAAAGACAGACTAAAGTATTCTATCAGCAAACAGCTTCAGGGAAATTTAAATATATATGAGGATGGGAAAAAAATATGTTTCTTTCCTGGACATATTTCTTCCCGCATCCCATACATCCCATATTCTCCACCTTTAACATGTTTTATATTTATGAAGTCTCACCATTAACAATAACATAAATTCAAAACGACACATCTCTTGCCAGGTTTTCACTCTTCAATTTTTTTCTTGTTTTCTTTTTTAGACTATTACTGACAGTTTCTCATACCAGACCAATGAGATTCATAGATATATCACATCTAACTTTAACCATATCTGTAGATTTGACATTTATTTGGTATATGACATAATATGACAATGCAGATAGCCATAGCTGAGTCAGTTAGTACCAAACAACCAGTTGAGGGAACAGTGGTAGGTATCAATTAGACCAATATCACATTTTACATGTGGTCAGTCATCTCACACCTCCTGGCATTGTTTTTGTTGTTGTTTAGTCTTAAGTCAACCCTGGATGAGTTGACCTGTGATCAAAAGCATTCCAGATTTGACCATTCGGATCTGGAGAATCAGTTGGGTCCAGGACAGTTTTTAATCAATGAGTAGATAGTAAGTTGTAGACCAAGAAAAGTAACAGAGATATATTAAAAGTGAGCTGCATGCAGGAAATGAAGGGAATAAGTAAATAATTGGATAGAAATTTTAATTGGGATAATTAAAGTTATGGATATAAAATATAGTGCCTTGACAATTTACAGAGAATGTGATAATCACTTGGACTTTGTGTGTATATACACATATATATGCACACTCACACGCACACACAAATATGGATTACATACACACACACACCATATATATAATGGCCTACAATAACTTTATTGTCAAGTTAATTTACACGGCTACACTCACCCGGTTAAATCTGTACCTCTACTCTTCCACTTCTTCAAAAGAAACTTGACAACCATTTGAGGGTAAAAATTATGTAAAGTTACAATTATTTAGTATGGAACCTTGATACATGCCACTTGAGTAAAAAGTAGTAAGACAATAATTACAATAATAAGAAACATTGATGATGATGATGATAATGAAGTAAGAAGGTATGGTGATGGCAGCAAAGACAACAAGGAGGAGGGGAGAGAGAGGAGGCGGTGTGAGTGGATAATGAAAGTTTTCTGTCGCTTTATAAAAACCAGATGTGGAGAATCATTATTTACAATCTATCCTAAATAGTCAGTCTTTTGTTTTCTGTCTTGTGGTACATTCTAAAACAAAGCATGGGCAGCTTGCATAAATTAAGAATGGAATTGCTTTTATACACAGCCATTTGGCACCTTTTCAATTAGATATCAAGAGAGTTTTTCATTGACAAAGGATAGAGACACAAAATTATGCCAATAGCAAGAATGCAGTCGATTCATTCAATGGAAGCCGTATTAAATGAAATGATACATTTCTGAAGAAATAATAGTGCTTCTTTAGAATGTATGGTAACATCTGATACTGATTTTAGCTTTAATGATCTAAATTTGATGAATATAATGTGAAATAATGTATCTAATTTTATAATTATGATTCTTGTTATCTGGTAAAGTAAGATTCATAAATCTATTATATATTCAATGAATCTTTTAAACATTGTCACTATAACTATTTAATGTAAACAGGATTGAGGAGATACTGACAACCATCTAAGGGGCTTAGAATTCCCAGGTAGAAACTCAGCACTGTATCATGGTTAAGATTTACCTATTACTGCAAAATACACATTGTTGTACACAGGTACCCTAGAAAGGTGCACATCACTACAATTAGCTGTGATGCTAGTACTTAAATTCGTCTTGTGTTTCAGTGACTTACAAACTGGATTTAAGCCTTTCTATGTCAAGGTTTTTTTCAGGTGAAGACTTGTGTTTCCTCTGTGCAACACTCCAGAAATTAGTATTAAACCTAAGAGGTCATCAGAAGAGATTCTGTTTTTGTAATATAATCTTTGTATTCAGCTGTTTACAAGCACTTAAATCATTAATCAGATACTTAATTGCCATAATTTACCATAATGAATGCATCCAAGAATTTCTGGTAGATTTACTTTATCTGAATTAAAGTAGGATTTTAGATTACTATCAAAAAAGAAAAAAAAATCAACCAAATTCTTGTGCATTACAGAGTTATTTCTGGCAGTTGTTTCTATAGCATAATGTTGCATTGGATGCACCATCCCATGATACTGTAACTACAAAACTTTAGGCTTCTAAGACTTAAGTAATTTGCTTATGTTATAAGCAACTCGGTTAAAATCTCAGTGGTTTTGGGATACAAACAGTTGAACATTTGACTTGTAAGATGACATTGTAAAACTCTTAGAATATATATTTTTCCTTTATTCTTCTTTTAAAGATTTCAGTCAACGGGTTGTGGCCATACTGGGGCAATACAATCAAGGGCTTTTATCACTTATTTCAGTTGTAGTACTTTGAGAATTATTTCACTTATCACAAGCTTCCAATATTCAGACAGGTTATAAACTCAGCCATCAGTATTTCTATTGGAATATACTAGTTTTTACCAACTCCACTGACTTGAGTGCAGGAACAAAATCTGTTTAGCAGGGTTGCTAGCCCAGGTCCTACCAAGGATGTTAAGAGGATTTTCATTGACCCCCAAAATTTTAGGGGGTGCTCTTATCCCCCCTCCCCCGAACCACCTGTTCCTGAACCTATGCCCACTGATATAAACATATCAATCTATCTAGTTATATGATCTTAACTGAATGTTGAAGGAGGACCTGTGGTTGGTCAGTCAGATCTTCAGGTGTCTTTTATTGCTCCAATACATCACTGCACTTGCACCATCTCACTGGGATCCTTGGATCCAAACTCGTTTTCATGTACAATGGTTCCTCTATTGAATTGGTTATCAAGTAGACATATGCAGCCCCTTTACAGGAGCAACTTGCCGCTGTGCTATGGTTGGGTCTTTTAGCTAAGGTTCATTTAGTCTTTGATGAGCAGCTAAAAGAGGTTGTCAACATATGTTTATGGAATAGTTTTCTCTGCATGTGTGTGTGTGTGTGTGTGTGGTTAAATGCTTATTTATTAATCTTGAAAAGGCCTTACCTATCAACCAAATCCACTCATAGGGCTTTGATCGATTATAGTAGAAGGCACTTACTTGAAAATCCATGCAGTGGGACTAAATCCAAAATCATATTCGAAGCTAAATTATTGCCACACTGCTACGCCTGCACTTGTGTGCATGTGTGTGTGTGTTTCTCTGTATATCAATCTGTCTATATATGCGTGTGTGTATAATATTCAGTAAGGTGATATACTGTAAAGTGAAATGAAGCAAGCAGCCAGGAATGGCAAAAATAAACAGAAGCAACATTCAAACAAAGCAAAACTTGTTTCACTTCCTTCCCTTTCTCATCAACTGCTGCCTTTCCTCAATTTCTTTTGCCTTTTTGTGAGAGACATAAACACAACATACACTGAAGCACAAACATCACTAATCTTCAAATCTATAACAATAAACAAACATCTATATATATATATATATATATATATATATATATACATATAAAATCAACATTATCATCATCGGCATCTTCATCATCATCATCATAATTTAATGTCCGATGTCCATATTGGCATGGGTGTATATGTATATATATAATTTATTGGTTTACATTCAAATATAACTATAAACACGCACACCTCTCTCTTCTCTCTCTCTCTCTATATATATGTGTATGTGTGCGTATATATGTATGTATGTATATTATTATGTGTGTGTGTGTGTGTGTGTGTGTGTGTGTGTGTGTGTGTGCGTAAATATATATATATAAAAACATATTGTTTGTTTTATATTCACATTTATATGTTATTTAACTCCAGAACAGCCTGTGATATATATAATGAAAGATGTTTCACTCATAATCATCTCATCTTTATTTCAAATAGTTTGTTAAGTACCATATTATCCACTAGAAGGCATGTGTATGTGTGTGTGATTTCAAATAGATTTGACTGTTATTTCTAGCAGGCCAGATAGTCACGTTGAAGCTCCATTATAGGTGAGTGATCATCAGGAGTGATTCTGCTTAATTGTTATCAATTTGGTTATTTGAAGATTGCTGTAAATCTGTGGTAAATTGAAATTAACATAGGTAAGTAGTGTCGTCCATCCTGAATGATAATCATTTGCATTGATTAGTAAGCTTTGAAATTGAAAAGCAGGAAATAGCTACCAAATATCTGATGCACAAAAAGGATAGAGATACAGGAAATTCATTCGAGTGTGACAACCAATATCATTAGTAGCTGTCTGAGAATCTGACTGTCAAACTATGCAAATCATTGAAGAATTCCAAACTATAATTTTCATAAACTTTTATTTGGTCAGCCAGAAAAGCTTTGCAGTTTGTTGAATAACCATCTCTTATTCTGATAAAACAAAAATAGAAATAAATATTGAACATAGACATATGTGTGTGTGAATGCTTTTCCCAAAGACTCACAGATTCCAGTACAATCTGGAGCCTATTCTACATGAATCACACATCCTGTTTGCATCGAAGACATATACCTAGTGCCGCTTACCATTGTCCATCTCCACAGTCCATGCTACATGCTATACTCAAACTTCATGTCTGTGATTAAGTCGATTCCACTTTCACACATTTCACCCCTGGATATCATCAGCCATGGGCACATTCACCCTTCCTCATTTCAAAATACAGACTAACATTCTCTGAACTCCCCCAACCATCAACCGTCCTTTAACTACCTCACATATTTTATCAAGAACACCTATTTCACTTTACCTCATTTTCTCAAATAATTGTCATTAATTAATTCAATGTACTCAACTCTTCTTGGCCCTCATCTTCATAATCACAGACAATATCATTTCCTGGACACATACACATCCTTCATTCTCTTATGTTAACACTCAAAGACCCCTTTGTCTCTTTCTCAAGTCTAACCCCAGTTTTTTGCCAAATCCCTCTGTCTTTATCCCCTTTGGCTTATTTGGTCATCGCTTAATCATAATAACTCACCAAATATCCTTTTACTAAGCAATCCCTTTCACCATCACCCTGCACCCACTGACACTTCAAGCTATTTGCAGTTGTGTCAGGATATTCTATCCCTGACAGCAAACAAGAACAAGTTTAGAAGATAACCAAAACTTGTGTAACAGTTTCTCTGCACTCTGTACAAAAGTGCCATCACTCCAAATTAGCTGACTCTAGCAGATATGCCACAGCAACTCCTGTGAAGAAGGTTGTCTATAATTCTACCAACGCACTAATTTTACCAACTTCTATTAACTCATGAAAGACTAAAAGACAAGCTACATGCCTCCCTCTTTTGTCAAAAGGATTTCTACTAATTTTGTAAAATCCTCCACTTCACCATTCCTCAGCCAGGAAGACTATGATTTGCATCCATCTCACACTACACACATTCAGCAAAACTACCAAAAGACTTCTTAACCATTCTACTAGTCTCACCATAAAATACACATAAATGCAATATGTGAAAATCTCTGGTTGTTCTAAGCCATCAAGATTATTAACCTTGGCAATGCCATTTCTGAACCTCTCAAACAGAGAGCGCCAGAGCTGGCCTATCTCTCACCAAATTCTTCAATCCAAGTCATAAGCTTCATTTCAGAACATACAAACACACAGCATGCAAACTAGTCTCCCTCTGTCCTCCCTCCTTGAATTCTGATGTATCCTAAAACAAGCTCCCCAAGATCAATCACACTTACGCTTCTTCTACAAGCATTGACTTACAGTTGTTCAGGCTGGAAGATCAACTGCTTCATTCTGACCAGTTTCTCAATAGAACTGCCTAACTATATCATAAAACACCTACCCACACCCTACCACACACACAGCACAAATGCGTATGTATGTGTATTTGTTTTATCACTATATATATGCTTTGTTACCCTAAAATCCTTACACATTTTTCTCAAGCTTTGACACGCAAAGAATTTTAATAACCTAGTTGTACGAAGAGAGTTTAGAATCATGAATCACAGAGGCTGTAGTGATTACTGAATTTGATGATGATGATGATGATGATGAAGATGGTGATGATGAAGATGGTGATGATGAAGATGGTGATGTTTTCACTGAAACCCTGTTGATTGAAAAGATTATTCAATATGCAATATACCACAAAGATAAATCCTTTTAAACTTGTAGCAGATATATTTAATGGTAATGGTAACAGATACAATCTGAAGCGTATTTTAAATGTTTGTGTTTGTGTCAAGTAGAGTTTGTTTGGTTCCTTTCCATAAATCTCACCGAGAATCACATAAAAACATAGAGAAAACATTGAAAATTTAAGCATACTTAAAACATTACTGTTAAGAAGTGAAAGAATAGAATTTGAGAAGAATCTGTAGTGGCAAATATGGCATATGGCATTTTTGAAAGTGTCATTTTTGTAGAAATTAAGGAATATTTATGAAAACTAAATCATATTCTTCAATTTGGATCAATGATAAAGAAATTGTTGTGGTGGGAGATATTTTAAAGAATAAATAAGATCCAGTCTGAGTAGATTAACTTTGTGAAATGTAGTAGAATGAAGGTGTAATCTGATTTATCGAAAGATTATTTTGGTATAAATATCTTTATCACTACTTTGAACCTTCTCCTCGTGAAATATTCAACAGATTCACTCTGACATACAAGTGCTAAAGGTAATAATATGCCAAAAGTCATTTTATTACATTTCAACTCCATTAATAACTCTAGTTGTATGCTTTTCCTTATCATCATTTTAACATTTACTTTTCTATACATGCATACATAAGTCAAGCAGAGTTGTAGAGCTAGATGTTTTTGCAAGTGGATGCTCTTCCTGTTGCCACTCCTCATCTGTTTCCAAGCAAGGTAATACTTTCCCATGTCTTCGTTTCATGGAACACTGGAAAGGAACACCACCATTTCTAAGACAACTACTGTGCAGTATCAAGACAAAAAGTCATAAATACACATAAATGCACATATATGATGGGTTTCTTCCAGCTTTTGTCTACCAATTCCACTCACAAGTTTTCGGTTAGCTTGGGGCTATATTCGAAGACACTCAAATTATTATATACAGTCATTATTATTACTTTATATATTTTTCTATTGAAATTCCACACCCAGTGGCTCTGCCTATGCTGACCACTGTGGTGGATTAAACAGAATATTTAATTAGATTTTCCACTGCTATATGTGACTGCAGGTCACTACATTTGAGGCTAGAGAATGTCCATCTGCTGTCTGAAAAGCGATATTTCATATGTTTATAATCCAGCCTACATAACTGTGAATATATGTCATCATGAAATATAACTGACCACAGTAATAAAGAGAAGCACTGATAATTAATAAGTATTATACTAGATGGCAGAGATCAATCAATTATAGCTACAGCTCAAAGACTCACTTTCCTGAAATCTGTGAAACTAATCATCAATTAGTAGTTATGTGTAAATATGAATATTGAAGCAATTGACTATTAAGGTACTTACAACATATAAATAGGTTAGCTGAGATGGTTATCGTCTCTTGTAATGCCTTCTTCTTGTTCTGGTTAACTCTGCTTTTACCAGACAAAGTCAAACAAAGAAGGCCTGCACTAAATTAATGCATACCAATGCCAGGAATGATGCATCATTCACACATATACAAATATCTTGATTTCCATGAAGCAATAACAATTTAAGAAATAATGATTTGTCACATTGACATAATGTGATTGATATTGTTGGTGTAGTGTAAACCTCTTTCAATGTATGTGTCTAACACTTACATCATTAACTCCAGATGAATGAATCACAGAACCCACTCTGGCAGGATTTGAACCAACGATGCAGACGGATGAAACCAGATATATATCTTTTATTTTTTATTTTTTATCTTATACTTGTTTCAGTCATTAGACTGCGGCCATGCTGGGACAACACCTTGAAGAATCAATCACACACACACATATCATCATCATCATCATCATCGTTTAACGTCCGCTTTCCATGCTAGCATGGGTTGGACGATTTGACTGAGGACTGGTGAAACCGGATATATATATATATATATATGATGGGCTTCTTTCAGTTTCCATCCACCAGATCCACTCACAAGGTTTTGGTCAGTTCATGACTATAGTAGAAGACACATGACCAAGGTGCCCTGCAGTGGGGCTGAACATGAATCCATATGGGTGGGAAGCAGGCTTGTTACAGCACCACCATGCTCGCACCTAAATAAATAAAAATATTTAGAAAAACATTCCACTATCATCACATGCAATTATTGATTAGGAGTTTCCCTTGGTTAGCAAATATTTGAACAGCTAAATATTCTCAGTACTGGTGGAAATGCTTGAATTTTATGGCAATTAGCATCCGTCATTGTAAATTCCTAATATCAAACGCAACATCTAATTACCCATATATTCAGGTTTGTTTTTAATACACAAGTCATGAAGTACAGCCACTGTCACAGAGATTGGCTTCCTCACTCAAACTAGATATTAAATGGAAATATGGAAGCTGTTGTCGTTTCAGAGATGAATTCAGTGTGAGGGCATAAGCTATAATATGAAAGATGGTTATGAATTAAACATTTTAGGATAGGATTAGCTTGCTGCTCTATACCACTGATGTTTCCACACACACACACACACGCACACACATACATATGTATATAATAACATATACATATGTACGTATGTATATATATATATATATATATATATATATATATATATATATATATATATATATATATATATACATCAAATGCATGTGTGTTTGTACACCTGTATATAGATGTGTAATATGTATGTGTGTGTGTATGCATATATAGATTTGGTGGCATGGAAAGTGAAATCAAACTCAATATGCAAAGCAGAGCTTATAGATATATCTATTAGCTGTAAAACTATATCAGTGGCAAAAACGTGTGTGTATGTGTGTGTGTCTGTATGTGTGTGTGAAAGAGAGAGTATGTGTTCACATGCATGTGTGTGTGTATGTATGTGTGAGACTGTTAGTCTCTGAATATCTTCAATTTGTCACCCTTTGTGCAGTAGTTTGGTTGTTTCTGTCTGCCATAAACTTTACATTAGTTCAGTCTGTATTTCATCAGTTTTGAGCAAAAACCACTGAAATAAAAATACCCGGTGTTGGTCCTTACTTAAACATCTAAGGATTGATAACAGAAAGAGACCATAGAATTCTGCTTCAATAAGTGTTATTGAACCCGCTGCTAGTACCATTAGCTCTTTGGCAACAATCCAATTCTAATCCAGGTTTAAAACTGTCCAGTCTTTATTATTTACCAAGTCATATGTCCGTCTCACAGAAAATAAACCTATCAAATACTCAAGTCTCATATGAGAATGGGTCATGACCATTAAGAATTTTCCTCAAGATTTCTTTTTATTTTAGTTACTTCTCTTTTCAAATTAAAATGCAGTTGAACTCCACAAGAAAAGGTAAACTTCACACCACAATGAAAAATGAAACAGTCACACTTTTACAATACTGCATGCAATGATGAGCCATTGCTCAGCATAAAACCTGTTGGTCGCCAGACAGGACAGACGACAGAGTTATTTGTCTTTGTCCTAGACAAAATGTAACTCTGGAAACCACTACACTTTGTTGTCCAGCATACCGTCATTTCAACCATCAACTATTTTATCAAACAGGGACTATTTCCACATACACACACACAAATACACATACACACAAACGCACATACATATATGTAATTGTAGCAGAAGCAATGTTATAGTATGTTATAGAGGCAGCTTGTGATGGAGAGTTTCTCTATCAGTCATATGGCTGATGAGAAGCAAAGAAGATAGGAATGAAAATCAATACAAATCAGATAAAGGTATTAGCTGCTCTTAGTTGTGTGTAGACAAAATCTGTATTAACAACGTGAGACATTCTGCTACTCTATAATAGCATTTTTTACATATTTTCCCAATATACTATATAATAGCTTTCATTGAAAATAGAGGAAACGGCTTCTATTTGGTGTGTGTTGTTCTGTGTCAGCAGCAGAGTGTGAATCTTTCTATGCGTATAGATGTGCATATGTTCATGTGTATTTACAGACAAAAATGTATTTTAAGCTTCATGCAACAGTACACTTATTCTCATGTGTGTGTGTGTGTGTGTGTGTGTGTGTGTGTGCCTGCGTGTGTGTATATGTGTATATCTATCTATCTATCTGTCTATCTATCTATCTATATATCTATATATATAGATGTAAGTATGTACATATACATATGTATATATGAATATATATATATTATTTATATTATATGTATATATATATATATATATATATATACACACACACACATAGTAAGAGAGAGAGAGAGATGTACATTTATAACAATCAAAACAGATTCCTTTCTTCCCCATCTCTCTTTCTCTCTCTCCCTCTCCCTCCCTCCCCCCTCTCTGCATGCACACATGTGTATGTAATCACCAGCCACTGTTGCCTGAGATATACAAGGACATCTAACCATGGCTGAATATTCAGTAGTTCGCATCCTTTCACAGATTCTCTGCAATGTTCATTAGCCACACACTTAATACACAACAGTTCAATTCAACTTCCATAAATTGTAAAGCAACAAAGACTGGTATTAAATGCTGTGAAATTGCTTAATATTTCATTAGATAGCAATGCTGAGTTCAGCTCATCCTGGAAAGATTTTCAGAAAAGTGAGAAATCTCACCATTCCCAGCTATTTGTTCAAAAACACCACAGTGTTGTGTTAGCATTAGGAACAGATTAAAGTATGGAGAAAGGGGATATTTTCAAATTCTCACGCATGTGTTTATACCTCCAGTGTTTGTTGCACATCTATGATTTCAAAATGGTTTCTAAGAACTTGGGGAAATGATTTTGTGGAAAGCAAACTATAAATACTACATGCTATGAGAATCCTTGCAATTTCATATTGAAAGCTTTGTTCCTAGAGAATGAGTAAAAGAAACAAGTGACTTAAGCATGCACTTTGCATCGTCTATCTCCAATAGGCATAGGAGTGGCTGTCTGGTAAGTAGCTTGCTTCCCAACCACACGGTTCTGGGTTCGTGTCTTCTATTATAGCCTCAGGCCAACCAAAGCGTTGTGAGTGGATTTGGTAGATGGAAACTGAAAGAAGACCATCGTATATATATATATATATATATGCATATGTTTGTGTGTCTGTGTTTGTCCTCCTATCACTTGACAACCAATGCTGGTGTGTTTACATCCCCATAGCTTAGCAGTTTGGCAAATGAGACCAATAGAATAAGTACTAGGCTTACAAAGAATAAGTCTTGGGGTCAATTTGCTTGACTAAAGGTGGTGCTTTAGCATGGCTGCAGTCAAACGACAGAAACAAATAAAATAACATATATACATACAAACATGTATGTATGTATGTAGTGTGTATATATATGTGTGTTTGTGTGTGTGTGTGTATCTATCTATCTATCTATCTATACATATATATATATATATATAGAGAGAGAGAGAGAGAGAGAGAAAAGGAGAGACAGACAGACAGAGAGGGATAAGATAGATAGATAGATAGATAGATAGATAGACAGACATATATATAAATATTATATAATATATAACCCTGTTCAAACATCATTAAATATATCACAGGTTTATTGATGAATGCACCTCAGTTATAAATCTGAAAGATTATTGTCCAAATTTGCATATTTGAGACTTGAATATCTAATTGCTTAATCTTTATATTAATTTGATATTGAATTGATTGTTATCCTAAGCAACCAGTACAGCAACAGTGACCATTGACGCCACTTAAGCAACTCTTCCTGTGCACATAGTTATCAACAGATGTCAGTCGTTTCTCAACTCCCTATTTTTGATGTTTATGGATCAGATTTTGCTGAGTACTGCTGTTTCGATATCTTGTTTATATTTGCAATAAAGTGGATCCATCATCAATTAATACCTGTTTCCCATGTTTGGGTTGGTAGGATAGACAGAATCCAATGATCTAAAGAACTGCATTGAGCTTCAATCTCTGCTTTGGCATGGTTCCTATAATTGGCTGTTCTTTCTAATACCAACCACTATACAGAGTGCACTGGCTGTCTTTTGATATTTGGGTTATAGACTGAAAACTTGCATAAGCTATGGCACCAGACTTTATTTTTCATCAAGTTATTTAAACACAAGAGTTTAAGAATCACAAAAAATGTATTTTAGCCAACTTGCATTACATCGTAAATTTTGCTTTCTTCAAAAGATCCTAAACTCACAGTAAATCTAGAAAATATCATCAAACATATATCACATTCTCACCAAATGAAATTTGTTGCTATGATTTTTAAAATGCAACCAATTTTGTTCCAGTTCCATCATCACCATCATCATCATTTTAATGTCCACTTTTCTATGCTTGCTTTTGTCAAGGAAGATCTTCTATGGTCGGATATCCTAATATTTTTCCATAGCCAAACATGTTTTCAGAGAAAACAGGAAACTAGGGACAACAGTGCTCATTTATAACTCACCTGTGATATTGAGGTGATTCCCATGCAAGGATATATGATAGGCTGCTTTCAGTTTATCTACCAAATCCACTAACACTGCTTTGGGTGGCCCCATGTATTTGAATATTTGGTGTACTTTACCTACTGACTGATAATATTAATAAATGTGTCGTACTTGCTTATAGATATTATATGAAAATAATTCAATAAATATGTAAATTAAAACCATAATATTGGAAACTTTTCCCAGGATGTCTTCTGCACATGAAGAACACATAGTTAAGTGTAAGTGTCCATATTTCAGGTGGTGAGTCTGAAATAAATTTTGATCAATAGAAATTTTACCTACAATGAAATGACAAGCCATTAGCATTAATGAAATCTGTTCTCAAAAATGACAGAGGAGAGAACTCTTGAAATTTCAGTTGACTGAAAATGAATCAGAGATATGCAGAAGTGGGGAGTTAGTCTGATTTTTGATAGCTATGATGACATGTTTCAATCTCATTACACCTCATCAATAAAGTATAATTTCTTTGCAGCTTAACAATATATTCTTTATACAAAGGGCACCCTCGGTAAACTTTACCATATCTTTATTTTAAATTTGCCTATTTGTCAATGTAATATCTTGGATCAAGATGATAAAATTTAATGCTTAAAGGAGTAAATTAACTGTGAGGCCAATAAGGTACCCCTTCAAACATTAAAGTATGCTATCTTGAGATACTTACAAGTATATGGAATGGGCTATCAAGAGATAAATAGCTTGGGTGTGTTACATTTGAATGTAGTGTGGAATTTAAAACTCTTGACTTCACAATACATAGTCTCGCCAGACACATCAATAAAAATATTTTATTTTACAATTTATTGTGATACCGGTTTCAAATTTTGGCACCAGGCCAGAAATTTCAAGGGAGAGGGTAAGTTGATTACATCAACTCCAGTGATCAACAGATACCTATTTTATCGATGCCAAAAGGATGTAAAGCAGAATTTGAACTCAGAACACGAAGACAAATGAAATGGTGCTAAGCATTTTGTCCAGCATGCTAATGTTTCTGCCGGTTCACCACCTTCAGATTTATTATGATGCTAGCATGCGTTGTGTGACAGTGGTACACTGCATCACAACATTACAATCTAGCAGCTTGCAGTGTATCCAGTTATAAAATTCCTGTTGCATAACACTGTTGATCATGGTTACAGGATTCACCAAAGTTTAAGCAAAGAATTTTTTTTAAATGTTTGCTTTAGTTATAATGCTTAGATATGTAAACATTTCTTTAATGACTCAACATTAAACAGCCAAAGTATATTTGTGCATGTGCTAAGAGGAAAATCAATATCAATCAAAAAAAATTGAATGAATTTTTTTTCATCAATAGGTACAGAGTAGATAACTGCAGATATGGTTTGCTTTTATTTTAAAGCTCCTCTGCAAATCTGTCAGTATGTCTCTAACACCATGACGGCAGATATATGAGTTAGTATGCATACTTAACTATTTGATCATTAATAGCCTCATAACTTAAATTGGTGAGTTGGCAGAATCGTTAGCACACCAAGCAAAATGCTTAGAAACGTTCTGTCTGTGCTTAAATTCTGAGTTCAAATTCCACCGAGGTTTACTTTGCTTTTCATCCTTTCAGGGTCAATAAAACAAGTACCAGTTATGTTCTGGGGTTGGTGTAATCAACTTACCCCCTCCCTCAAAAATTGCTGGCCTTGTGTCCAGATTTGTAACCAATATTCTCAAAGAATTATGCTTTGTTGGTGAACCTTCAAAACCACCATGTCTTGCTAATGTTTGTCTTTCACACCATATCTGTGAATAAACATTCTCTGTTTAATGTTCTAATAATTAAATGTGTTCATCTTCACAGCTGTCTACTTATGTGGATAGTATCCAAGACAAATTGAATCTGTTAACTATGAGGTGTCCATATTTAGTATTATCTGTTTGTCATATAAGATGGTAGCATATTGTCTGTTATATACACTCTATGTATAGATGATTGTTATGTACAATCTATCTATAATGTATATGATTTTATTTGTGTATCTTAGTGTATTATATACATGTTTTGTATATCTATATTGTATATTTACATTTATGTATATCTACATTGATCAGTATGTATGTATACATGTATGTATGTGTTTATGTGGCTCCATTTTTAAGAAGAACGTGTATGTTTGAATAGTTATGTGTGCGTATATTTTAACAGGGTATGTGTAAGTGTATGTATGCGTGTGAATGTGCATTAACAAGAATGATGTTATCAATAGTCAATATAATGTCTATTTGAGAGAATTATGCTAAACCAATAATGTATAAGAAGCATCCGTTGATTCAATAATCCTTTGTTCTCAGATAAAAAAAAAGGGGGTTTATTTTTATTGTTGCTAAAAAACATTAAAAACATAAATATATTCTTCAAATTCATACTTATTCAAAGTGTCAAAAACAAAACACAGCTACATACAGAGAGAAGATATTGATCCACCTACATACGGAGGGGGTGGTGAAGAGAGAGGGGTGAAGGGGTGGAGAGAGAAAGAAAGAGAGCGAGAGAGAGAAAGAGAGCGAGAGAGAGAAAGAGAGCGAGAGAGAGAAAGAGAGCGAGAGAGAGAAAGAGAGCGAGAGAGAGAAAGAGAGCGAGAGAGAGAGAGAGAGCGAGAGAGAGAAAGAGAGCGAGAGAGAGGGAGAGAGAGAGAGAGGAGAGAGAAAGTGAGAGAGAGAGAGAAAGAGAGAGAGAGAGAGAGAGAGAGAGAGGAGAGAGAAAGAGAAAGAGATAGGGGTAGGAGGAGAGACAGGGAGGGAGAGAGTAGAGGGATGGAGAGAGAGTGGGAGAGAGAGAATGAAAGAGAGGAGAAAGAGAGAGGGTGAGAGAGAAATGAAAGAAAAAGATGAGAGAAAGAGAGAGAGAGAGAAAACTTAGGTGTTTTGTCAATATGTATTATATATATTATATAAATTATATATATATATTATATAAATTATATATATATTATATATATTTTATAGACACATGTGTATAAAAATATGTCTGTGCTCACATACACGGTTTATATTGTGTTTAACAAGTTTGTTTCACAACTCTATGATTCTAGGTTTGATTCCACACTGTGGAATCTTGGGCAAGTGTTGGCTATCATAACATCATGTTGCTTGTAAACAGAATTTGAAATTTTGTTGCTGGAAACTGTACAGAAGCCCCTGCTACATACACACAACATACACAGAACTCACAAGTAAACTGCATCTCATTCTACTACTACTACTAGTACTGCAGTTCACCACTATCTTAAACCTATCTAAAAAGTCATCTCTCACCTTCCATGTTCTTCCTGTCCCACATTAGTTCCTGAACTTAGCAATTTTTCTTAACGTGTCATTCTCAGAATATCAGATTTCTAGAAATTTTCTCTACTCAGGAATTCTCTGGTTTTGTTCAAGGCAAACATCAACTGTATCACTGTCTTTGATCTAAAAGGTCTACAGATGTTGTCAGGCAAACCGTTTCTTCTATACCAAAGCCTACAACAAAACAAAAATATAACAAAATAATCCCCCAACCATAATTGGAGAATTTTAATGATTTTAGTCCACTGAAAATTAGGAAGAAATCTAACAGCGATAAATCAGCCATGTCGTTTAACATCTGCTTTCCATGCTGGCATGGGTTGGATGGTTTGACTGAGGTTCTAAGTAGCATTTTTTTTTTTGTTATTTCAAGACAATATTTCACTTCAACTAAGGCGGTGAGCTGACAGAATCGTTCATATGCTGGGCAAAATGTTTAGCAGCATTTTGTCCATCTTGGTGTTCTGAGTTCAAATTCTGCTGAAGTCCACTTTGTCTTTCATTCTTTCAGGGTCGATGAATTAAGTCCCAACTCACCTGAAGTTGCTGGCCTTGTGCCAAAATTTGAAATCAATAGTTCCCCTCAACTAAAATATGGTGGCAATGCTGTAATGTGAAATAATGCTTCGTTATAAGATTTAGTCTATAATGATGCTTTATTAATGATTTTGTTGGTTTGTCTATGTAAGAAATTATGGAGGACTTAGCAGTCAGAAATGAATGGACATAAGAACAAAGCAAAATGCCAAAATTCTTCTTCTCCTTCTCCTTCTCCTCCTCCTCCTCCTCCTCCTACTACTACTACAGGTACTGCTGCTGATAGTGAGATCATTTTGAGTGACAGGGAAAAGCTTTGTGAATAAAATAAGTGGAGGACTGTTTGTTCAAAGGATTATTTCAAGAAAACAAACAACTAGTGTGACTAGAGTTTATCCTATTAGTTCAGACTGAGAACAAGCTGATCCCACGTTTTCATATAAAATACGAATCAAAGACATCTATATCTATATATATATAATTCATATATATACACACACATATATATACATATATATATATATATAAATATACACATATATATACATATATATATATATATATATATATACACACACACACACATATATATATATATATATATATATATATATATATAT
>NC_068988.1:4200471-4210061 GCF_001194135.2 Octopus bimaculoides
ATATATATATATATATATATATATATAGGACACTTACATTCTGTTGTAGTGTGCACATGCGGCAGAGTGCATGTGTCCTAAGAGAAAAACTGGGTATAAGAGGCATCAAATGCACTGGTATGTTCGAGTGGTGCATATGGCTGAGCTGCAGAAAGAAATGTCAATCTGTAATTGTGGAAGGAATGTGTAGAAGAGGTAGACCCTGGAAAGTATAGGATGAGGTGAGGAAATATAATGTTTGGATGTTGAGTTTCACGGAGGTGATAACAAGTGACCGAGTCTTCTGGTGATTTTTGTGCTTGAGAAAATATGTAAAACTAAGTGAAATCATGTTCATGGTCAGTACCAGTGATATGTAAAAGGCACCTATGCTGGTGACATGTAAAAAGGTACCTGTGCCAGTGACAGGTAAAAGGTACCCAGTTCACTCTTCTGAGTGGTTGGCATTATGAAGAGTACCTAACCATAGAAACCATGTCAAAACAGATTGGAGCCTGGTGCAGCTCTTCAGTTTACAACCTCCAGAGAAACTATCTAACCCATACCAGCGTGGAAAACAGACAGTAAATGACAACGATGATGATGATGAGATATATTTCACTTAGGCAATATATATATGCTTCTGAATGAAGCATTAGTTGAGTACAGAGTGGTAATTAGAAAATGAAATGACAAAGGAAGAGACAATTGTCTGATGAACTTCATTAATTTACAGCTGTTTCTCTTATAAGATGCAGTGGATTCATAGTTGAGTACCTGAGTAACACCTCATAGCTTCATCAGAGCCTTGAATTTGAAGTGCAGTTTTGTTTGGGTAAAGAATTACATTTATGCTTACATATATGCCATTGCACCTGCCACATACATTGACTTAAAGTAGAAGAAACCCTGAATGTGGTTGCATTGAAGAGATTTAAGGATATATATATATATATATATATATATATATATATATATATATATATATATGTATATTCGCATATATATACATATATAAAATCATCATTTTAATGATCCCTTTTTCCTGCTTGTATTTAGTTATTGAGACAGACGCCTTTCCTCTTTCCAGGCAAGGTAATATTTCCCCTTGGAGACATGATTTCACAGAATATTAGAAATGATCAACATTCATTTACAACAATCATGTGATGTCAACACAAGGACACACAAACACTCACACATACATGTGTGTTTGTGTGTGTACACAACAGGCTTCTTTCAGTTACCATCAACCAAATCCACTCACACTCATAAGACTTTTGACAGCCAAAGGGTATAGTAGAAGACATTGCCAAAAGTGTCACACACTGAGACTGAACTATGAACCATGAGGCTGAGAAGCAAACACTTGAACCACACAGCTACACCTGCACTTCTCTGTACACAAACTTTACAAATATCTAATATTATATCTTTACTAATGTATATATGAAAACAAGAATACATCATAGCATTCATTCCTTCATTATTATTAAAGTTGTTATAATGGATATTGGCTCCTTTATTTTCTTTAACATATTAGGAATAAAGTCTTAAGGGATAGTTGTCCTTATCCAGGCTACGAGATTTAGTTTATGCTTCAATATGACCTACAAGTCATAACGATTCTGACCCTCCTGTTCTAGTATGAGGTAAAAAGAAAGATGAGAATCAAACCGCAATACAAAGGCTAAGACTTTTACATCCCAACAGTCTGAGTCAGAGATCTGATGTTGTTGTGGTCAATAAAGCAAAAGACACTTCATGATTAACCTTGCTTTACAGGGAAACCACTGTAATGTCGAAAATGAATTTAATGATAAATGTCTAAAACTAAAATTAGAGTTCTCATTCTGGAGAAGGATGTCATTTCTCAAACAAATACTATTCTGTGCACTGAATTTGTTCTACCAAAAGCTTCCATCAAACAATGACAAATAACAATAAAAAAAAATATCAACACCATTACAAAATGGTATTGCTTGAAGCTAGTAATATTTTGAGAAATGTATTTTCTGTCTGGAGTGATTAGAATTGATGGGAAGAGACATTATGTCATTGTCTAGTAGACAACACCTATGCCATCTGGGAATACAAACAGAAGATAATGTTGTTGATAATAATCATTTTTAACATAGGTACAACACTAGATATTTTTACAAGTCAGGAAAGATCTGTTAGGTTGACCTCAGTGTTTCACTGGTACTTATTTTGTAGATCTTGGAAGAACAAGAGTCATAGTCAATAATGTCTTTATTTGAATATGATCCCGTAAATCTTAATCCTTAAACTGCCGCTCCCTTTGATATGAGGTAAAAACTGATCTTCATCTTTCAGAACTAGAAACTGCATTGTCATCAATATTTATTACCAATATTTGTGTTAGGGTCAATCAAAGTTGATATGGTCAACTCGATCAGGGCTGACCAAAGCTAAATAGCAACAACAATAATATTCAGTTGAGATGCAAAATCATCAAAGTTGTCTGGAGAATAACATAACACAAGAATTCAAGAGTCTTCATTATTTCAGTGGTTGCTGTATAATTAAAACATTGAATTAAACAAAATATTAGACATTCTTCAAAGGCACTAAATAAAACGTTAAAAAATTAGCAAAACTTATGTATAAGTATATATGTATGTGTGCATGTATGCGTGCAAGTGGGTGTGTGGGTATATATAAATGTTTGTGTGTGTATATGTGTGCACATATGCATTCATGTGTATATGCATGTGTGTAAGCATATACATCTGTCTATGAACGGGAAAATAAAATTATGGTAATGATAAGACTACTTCAAAAATATTTAAATAATGTGATATTGCAAAATAGCAACAGGTTTCGTTGAAATGCAATTGTTCAATCGATCTGTGTACCAGGTCAATGACTGAAGATCACGTGTGACAAAATGCGATGCTGATATTACAAACAGCAGCTCCAGTAATCTGAACGGAATACTTGTATACCTCACGTGTCTGTAATTAAAGATGATTATCATTAGATAGATATAACTGTAAAACTGTATTAACTAATGACCAACAACATTAGATGTACCAAATAAACAATCAAGTACATATGCTCTCTGTGTGTGTGTGTGTGTGTGTTCAGTGGTAAACTCCTTTTCATATTGGTTCTCATTTCATTCAAATGCCAAGAAGGGAAAATAAAGGTTGGTGGTGGATGTTCCTACATGTGTTAGAATTTTGTGCTAGTGCATTGTAGACATGAATTAATTATAGATCAAATTCATTTTAAATGTATGTTTCATTAACTTTTAATGGAAAAATATAATTCATCTATAGTTTTTGAATATTCATGACAACATCAATCTATATGTTGAAGAATTCATAAGCTCTTTCTAACCCAGCTCTCATACATACATACATACATATATATATATATATATCTGTATGTATATATAAATGTATATAAATATATACAACTTTATGCATGCATATACATAAAACTTGTTGGTTTTCTATTTACATTTTGGTTCTATAAAAATTTATTACCATTTATAAATGTTGCATGATTTTTCCCCAAATAATTAACATTGAAATGGAGACTGTACAATAATAATAGTAAAACAAATATATGTTGAATGATTTTAGAGTTTAGGTCTTAAACCTTCTGTCTTTTGTTTTACCCTTCTTTTTTTATTAACACTGATAGATTTATTTTCCTTTTTACATTTACAATATAATTTTGTTGTCAAATTTGAAATTGGTCAATATATATTGTTTTATCCACTAAATTATTGTCATTCTTAATACCTTCCATTATTTTAAAAATTATTTAAATGATAGCAGCTTGTATGGTTTATATTTTCTGTTCCTTTATTGTTTGATCTGTAATTTTATGTTTGAGTGTGTGAATATATAAAATAAATGTTTTTATGTCTATAAAAAGGTAAAACAATGTGGGTTGTAAGGTAAATCAAAAGAAATAAACCAGCAGTTTGCACTTTTACCTTATATTTCGGTATTTCAGGGATAAAACCCCATCTTCAGGAAATGGCTAGCTTTTCTGCTTTACAGTGTGTGTGTGTGTGTGTGTGTGTGTGTGTGTGTGTGTGTGTGTGTGTGTGTGTGTGTGTGTGTATGTGTGTGTGTGTGTGTGTGCATGCGTGCCCATATGTGTGTGTATGTGTATTAAGAGGGAGTGGTGGCTTGGCATGCCCCAGATAGCATTGCTGTAATAGCCAATCACCTGTATGCAGCTTAGTTCTGTTGTTAATATGGGGTTTGGTCTGGCTAATTATGATGATAATACCATTTTCTTTTTATTCTCAGGTTCCCAGCATTTCATTCCATGGCAGTAATAAAGATCTGAGCGTCTTGGCAAGGCATTTTCTCAGGAGATTTTTGGGTGAAAGAACCATCAATATAGAGGTATTCACTAACCCAGATGTGTACTTGTCCGACAGTCCTTGCAATGTAGGATTTATTGTATTAACATGTGATTTTATACACCATGTAGGGCCATAAATACATGCTTTCCTTGTTGATTGGGTAGTTGGGCAAAATGCATATGGCTTTGTTGTCTGTTGGTCTTTTTTTAGTGAGGAACCTCCGAAAAGTGAGTCCAGAGTGTACCAGCCATATTTTCAATCTCTCTTTACAGATCACCTGATATATTACAGCAGTCAATTTCACATTAAACTGTGGCAGTTTCAAAGACACATATTATCGTCCATGGGTGTAGAGAGTTTCTTAGGTGGTCTGACAGTTTTCTGGCATTTGATGAAAGAGTCATGGACAGCCATTCTCCACAAAAGGACTTTCTGGAATTGCTTAGTGCTAGTCTTTATGTCTCTTGCCTTGCTTTATTTAATGAATATCTTGTGGATGTCATTTCTTATGTAATCCATCTTTGCTCTGATGGTGAAAGATGAATTGCAATACACAAAGAGACCCCTGTCTATTGCTTTTTGGTAGAAGTTAGTATATATGGGAAATATAACATAAATTAGTCCAAAATTTGTTCTCATATCAAATGAATTAAATTCAATATTGATTTCTATCATTGGCACAAACTGCACATTTCAGGAAATATTACAAGCAATTAAATGAAGCCTTGGTACTTAACTGGTACCTTATTTTATTGGCCCCAGAATGAGGTAAAAAAGAAGATCAACCTAAGAGAATTTGATCTTAAAACATAAAGGACCATGACTAAATACCATATGATATGTTTCTGATGCAGCAATAAGTTTGCCAATACTGTTGTAATACTGTTATGTGAGTTAAGGGCAGAAAGTGGCAGGAGTGGTAGAAGGCTGTACTACATGCCTGGGGATATTTAGTGATTCTTTATGTTCTGAGTGTTGGAGATGTATGACCAAATCATTAAAAAGTTTGCTTCACAACCTTGAGATCTCAGGTTCAGTCCTACTGCATGACACGTTGAACAAATGTCATTTTCTAGAGTCAACTCAATGTAGACATTGTGAGGAAAAGAGGTAAACAGAAACTGTAGTGAAGCCCACCAAGTTATTCAAGTGATTGAAAAGGTACACCTTTGTCATATACTCTTTTACTCTTTTCCTTGTTTCAGTCATTTGACTGCGGCCATGCTGAAGCACCGCCTTTATTACTGTTTTTTTTTTATGATGATTCTGCATGAGAATTATGTTAAGAGTACACTTGTTTGAAGAATGCTGAGCCATTGACACATTGAATCAAGAGCAGGTAATTCAGTCAATGGAACAACTGAATCTGCATCCTTAAGTGAACAGAGACACACCAACATATTTTGAATTTAAATCTTTCTAAAGTTGATTTTGAGTTTTATTGTGCTATAACCAATAAAATAATCACCCATTATATAATAAGATTGATTCATTTCTGAAGTGTAAAGATATTAAATTAGATATTAGACGGATATTGCTGTCATTACCTTTAATTATTGCATTACGTGTTTCAAACGATATAACTGATGTTGACTTATACAGCTCCCTTACAAAATTTGTTGATGTGTACCAATGAAAAAAGACAATACTAATATCTGTGTTTAATAGATCAGTGAATAAAGTATTAAATTAGAACCTCACAAATTCTTAGATCAAAAGCTCATATCCATTCTAGTCTTTTAATTTGAATCTCTCAGTAGGATTCTTGATTCTATGTACCTCAGTTCAGCCAACATTTGATAAGAGGTCATAAATATTCTGAGAGCATTGCCAGAGGGCATTCCCATCTCATCCACTTTTGCAAACCAGCCTTACATATCTTGTTGCCTGTTATAATCTTTATCAGTCATCATCATTTATATTGATTTACTTTGATCTCATAAAACACTAATGTTCTGCTTGTGAGGAGATATGGTCAGGCAACTACATTCCCAGCATATTTTATTTACCACAAAATAGTGAAAGACAAATTTAAATTTGGTTGTATTTGAACCCAACACATTTAGTTCAGCTTTCTTCTGTTTGTCCTGTAAACTAACCTCCATCAATAATGCTTGTTTTTTAACTTCTTTTTTTTTTTATATTTTGGCACAAGATCAAGTTTTGAAGGGAAAACTATTTATCTTTTCAATCAATTTATTGTGTATTCCTCCATTATTTTATGAACTGCCAAAGAATAAAAAAGTAAAACAGAAGGAGATTTGAACTCTTGTAATGGAATAGCCAAACTAATTACTATAAAATATTTAGTCTAAACACTCTCCTGTTTCTACCAATATATTTCTACAGAGTGAGTTACCAAAACTGTTACATTATTTCTGTTATTTGTGCTGGTGTAAGTCTGTTAGTTCTATAAACATGAATAGTTTCAAGAACTAATACCATATTTTACAGTAGATATATTTTGTATTTGTTTTTTTTTATAAACAGCATAAAGTGGGATAGCTATCTTTATATTTCTCGGTTATGTTGGTTGACATGTGTAATAAACCGAAGAAGCTGAAGACATTATATTCCATGTGCCTTTTCAATATCTGTTTATCATCTCCCATACACTAAAGAATATTTGGAGGATTCTGCATCTCTTCATTTAGGATAGCCAGTGTTCTTCAAATCAGATTTCTCCTATTCATTCCAGGAATATTTTTACTCCCCAATCAATGCATAAACTTCAAGATTGATGCCTAGTCTTTATTTTGATGTCTTATTTTTCAGCCAGTCCAATCTTCAATTGTTTTCTGGAGATTTCTATTGAGAGGGGCAGGGAATGATTAAATGAAACAGTGAAACATAAATCATATATATGATCATTGTAATAAATCTTCTTTAAAATGATATGGTTTAAACAGATGACAGTGAGGAGCCCAGCAAATTTATAACTCAAGCACCACATGTCTTATTACATTAACTATGTACAAGGACTTCAATTTCTCTGGACATTCAATATCAACTCAAAACTTTTCTATGAAGAAGCATGTGTTGAATGAAACATCAAATGTATTATGATTGTTGTTCTTTCAGACTGATTTTGTTTATGCAATGAACATTTCACAATACATACAACTGTTTTGATTTCATTCTTCTAAAGAGTGCATCAAGGTTATCCTTTGTTTTCACAGATATTTTAGTAGCCATCATATTGTCCATCAGAACTTATGCTGTATTAAACATCACTTTAGATATTAATAGGTTTCTCTCAATCCATCCCTTGTGTATCATCAAAATACTGTTGTGTGTGTGTATACTCTCACATCTGAAGCATGTATAGCAGGATTTTTTATGTGTATATTCATTTTTTTTTTCATAGCGTTGTATGATTATTCATATTTTATGTAGTTTCTCAATCTAATTTTTTATTCTGCTTTGTTAGACATGAGGTTCTCTCTCTCTCTCTCTCTTTCTCTCTCTCTCTTTCTCCCTCTCTTTCTCTTTCTCTCTCTTTCTCTCTCTCTCTCTCTCTCTTTCTTGACATTGCACCCTGGTGGAAACATTGGCAAATAGTGTCTATGATCAATGATTAAACCACATCTGACATATTTTATTACGTGTACTTAACATCAATGGGTTCTTTCTGTGGAATCAGTCAAAGAGTTCTTGGGATGAGGTTTCTTGAACCAAAATGCATTTTCTCTCCAGTACTTATTATGATTAAGTTCAAGTGAATGTTGCTTCAATTTCATTGGGTCTAGGGTTCAAATACTAATGCTGGCCTTGTAGTATATCTCTTGGTTAAACACATGACTTTGATGCATTTTTGAGAAAAACACGTTTTAAGCTATTACCCCTGGGAAATATCAATTAAGAAAATATATTCTACAACTGAGTATCTTACACTAATTGCAATAGCTTATTTGAAGAATAAAGTCTTGTTACACTTTATGTTATTGGTGTTGTAATACACTACAGGAAAAGATCTTATATTCTTCTTGGGTCTCATACTTTTGAAGTACAAGAATTTCTTACAACATGCAGAATAAAAATTTGAAGCTAGCAGCAGGAAAACTCCCTGATTCTCTTCTCTAGTTAATCCCAACCAAAAACTTTTGGAAAATATACTTTTCATAACATACAGTACAATTGCAACTAGCATACAGAATATTCAGCATATGCTACATCTATGAAGCCTCTGTAGTACTTTTTTTACCTCCTGCTCTTTGGCAGATTGTCCTATTATCTTAACCAGTTGAGACTCTCTTAGAATTAAGTAAGTACTCAAGTGGATTAATTTTAACTTTAAGAACTAATATAAATGTTTAACTACACAAATAGCATCAGTCTAATCTTGGAGTAGACACTTGGCCAAACGACAAAAGAAGACAGAAATTTGATGGTGAACACTTACTGTTGTTTTGTTATGTCTAATCTTTGATGAAATAATTATGAAATCATTTCATCATTTAACTCTGCTTTCCTACTGGCAAGAGAATGAAAGGCTAATACAATTCTATGTAGTGTAAAAAGTAACAATGAAAAATACGTTTTAATAAGACTGGCAAAGAAGGCAGTATGCTGGCAGAACCATGAGCTCACTCGGCAAAGTGCTTGGCAGCATTTCATCCTTCTGAGTTCAAATTCCACTAGGACCAACTTTGCTTTTCATTCTTTCAGGGTTGATAAAATAAGTACTAGCCAAGCACTGAGGTCGGTGTAATCGATTCCACCCCACCCCACCCCGCCCCGAAACTGTTGGCTTTGTGCCAAAATTTGAAATTAAGAAGACTGGGAATGACCAGAATACCTTAAAGGTTAAGAAGTATGATACAGTCGCAGTATATGACACTTTGGGTGTCTTCTAAAATAGCCCCAGGTCAACCAAAACCTTTTAAGTGGATTTGGTAAATGGAAAATGAAAGACGCTTGTCATGTATATATGCTTGTGTGTGTGTGTGTGTGTTTGTGTGCGCATGTGTGTATTTATCATTGCAACTTTAACATCTACTTTTCCATCTTTGCATGGATCGGATGAAATTTATTGATGCAGATTTTCTGCAGTCCTTTCTGTCACCAATCTTCTGTTTCATAGAAGGATAATATTTTCCCCACAGCCAGACATGTTTTTGCAGAACATTGAAAGTGAATGACATTCATACATGGATGAGAGTGACAGTCGTTTACAACTATCACATGACGTCAAAATAACGACGCGCGCGCGCGCACACAGACACACACACACACACACACACATATACACACACAC
>NC_068988.1:4210071-4227780 GCF_001194135.2 Octopus bimaculoides
CGCACACAGACACACACACACACACACACACATATACACACACACACACACACACACACATACACACACACACACACAATAGGCTTCTTTCAGTTTCCATGTTGAAACATGTACAGTGTTAGAGGAAAAAATACCCTGCTTGTAAACCATGTGAGGGCTGGCAATAGAAAGGAGTCACTGGCCATAGCAAAGAATGCCTCAACAAATTCTATCTGACCCATGCAAGTATGAAAAAGTGGATGTTAAAATAAATATAATGATGATGATGTGTGTATACACATACAAACATACATGCATACGTAGGTGCAGTCAATATCAGATGTGCAGGCATAGGGGACCATTTAAAATTTGTTTTTGAACGTTTTCTTCAACATTTATGCCACCCCCACCCCCCAGTCTTTATCAATAACTGGTTTATTTCTCCAATGATAAATAAAAGAAACACCTTTTCTTGAGCTGTCCTGACCAGATTTTTTAAAATATCCCTTATACCACATGGATTTTTTTGGAATTTTGCAAACACCATCATGGCTAAAATTAATAACAGCATCATTAATGAAAACAGCACAACAGCACCAGTAAGCTATCTGAGAAGATGTAAGAATATACCAGACTTTCCTCAAGTTTAAAATGTAACAATTGTTTTTTTGTTATCTACATTCCAATGATGGAGCTTTTGTATTTTTGTTAAAAATGAATTCCTTCTTCATCAGAAGAATTCAAATAATTAAAAACAGAATAGAACATACAAACATACATACATACAAACATACATACACACACATGCATACATACATACATACATACACACATACATGCATGCATGCATACATACATATATGCATATTATATATGTGTTGTCTTTCTCTGATGTTTACTGGAAAATGTTATGAACACTGCTAGTAAAACACAAAGCTGTAATGCTGCTGCATAATTCTTTGTTAATTATAATCTGTACTTTTTACTCGATTGGTTTACATTAGTAAGAAAGCAATTACCTCGATTGTCAACACTGGAGGTTTGTTTTGGCTTTTGTTTCATTTTTTTTTTTCCTCAGCCACTTGCTTAGAAATATATGAATTGTGATTGTTTGAGCAGCACTCTCAAGAAATCACCTCCAGTCAAAGAAGCAGTGAGCAGAAGAGATTCTTTATTGCAGGAAGAAAGAAAGATTTGTAGATGAAAGAATCTGATTAAGAATTAAATAAGTAAGGAAATGGATATTTTGTGTCAGAGGAAGTGAGTGAAATGAACTCTTGAAAGTATAAAGGAAAATTGTTGAAAACTCTTACATAGAGCATCTCTGTGGTCAAATGACAACAGACAATTGTGGACACAAAATATTTTGTGTCAACTTTAAATATTGAGCTGAAAGGGCCAGAATAATAGTTACATCTGGCTACAGTGCCAATTCCAAAGTTTCTCTGAATGGATTCTATTAATTATAATTATTTATTTTAGGTTTATGTCAAAGCAGAACAATTGCTGGCTTTCTCTATTTATTACTTTTACTTGCTACTGTACATAATGGATGGAATAATGATGCTGTCAATGATGGAAGAGGAGGAGGGGGTGGAGAGGGGGAGAATGAGGGGGAAGTGGAGTGTAGCAATGGCTTTTTTGCTGCTTAGCCTCAGGTCAACTTAACAATTATCAAAAAGTGACCATCCAGCCATGACTATCCATTATTATTTTTTTTTGTTTTTGTATTTTTCAGAAACAATATTCTCAAGATCCCGTCATCATTAAAAAATGAAGTGTAGCTGCTGATTCTGAAAGGTCTAGCTTCCACATAGAGGTATCTCTCTCTATCTCTGTCTGTATGTCTGTCTCTCTCTCTCTCATGCATATATCTATATATATATATATCTATATATATATATATATATATATATATATATATATATATATATATATATATATATAAAGTTGAGAATGTATGTCTGTGTGTGTCTGTGTGTGTCTGTGTGTCTGTGTATGTGTGTGAATACATATTCTTTGTCATTGCTCTTCTACATCTCTGTCTTTAGAGTTTGGGAAGAAACTAGGAAATAGTTAACCACTGGTTATTAATAGATGGCCTAAACTTGTATGGAGAGAGAATTGGATGCTTTTGTCAGTTTAGTAAGAGTATTTAGGAATGAGATGACAATGGAATCTGGGATTTCTGAGCATGGGGTCTTTTGATAAAAAGTAGTTGGTACAGTAAAAGTGATTGAATAAATCTACAAAATGAAGAAAGGACAAAAGGAATTGACAGAGATGTGGATATAAATATCTGGAAATTTTAAAGGCTGATGGAATAAAGGATGGAATAATGAGAGGCAAAAATCAAGAGAGAATGTTTCCAATGAGTAAAGAAGATATTAAAATCCAAACCAATGGCATAAATATTATTATTGCCATAAACTCAAAAGCAGTATCAATCATCAAACTTTGTATGAGAAGAATCAAATGAATAAAGGAAGTTCTTGAGGAAGGAAAGAGAGGAATTGGTGAGAGTCTGTTGATGCAACTATTGTCAGATGTTGACTGATTATATTTCAACAGCGAAAATACCAGATGAGAGGCTAAGTATGGATGGCTGTTCAGGAGTAAAGGTACAGTTTGAGAAAGTATATTCTTGATTGGTGATTATTGATGTCTGGAAGGATGGAATGGTAAGTGAAATTTGTAGGATTTGAACTTAAAGTATAATGCAATTCAACAAAAGAGACAAAAATGTCATTGTGGGCAGCACTTTTATTAATTGCACAATCTACCACACTTGCAAAAGTAATAATAATAACAATTTTTTTCTTTGGTATAATCTTTAAACTTTTAGGCATGTGTCAATTTGAATCATACATGCCTTTCTCAAAGGAACTATTGATGTTAATAGAATGGAAGCCAAAAAAGAAAAAAAAGACAGAAAAGAAAGAAGAAAATAAGAAAGCACACTTATAAGATCAGTTAGTCTAGAAGTTGCTACCACAAACAACATATTCTGCAATTCATAAAGAAAGAAATTTCATAAGTATATAAAAAGCAAAAACTAAAAACCCTTTGTTGTAAACAGAGATAAGAATTCTCTGAACTTTCTACACCCTAACCATTATGCTCTGATTATCTCTCTCTCTCTCACACACGCACACACACTATTTCTATCAAGATGTACTAGTCTAAAGATTATAGCTGCTGATTCTCTTATCTATTCAAGAATTTCTAATGTAACTTGACTTTGTGATGCAGTCAAAGTGTTAGAGAGATCCCATAGCATCTTTTGTCAGCCTATTGTCTACTTCAAGCTTCACAGGATACAATCCCTGCATACTACTTTCTTCCACACAATACAAGTTCAGTTCCTTCAAGTTATTGGGCTTTTCTGGCTCCTCAAGCAGACACTAGACACAAGATCAAAAGACTGGTGTCTCTAAATGATAAAGAGCCATCCTCAAGCTATAAACATTATTACGCTTCCTCTGTCAGACTGGGTATCTTTCACTATGTACATATATGAATAATAACAAAAATATTTCTCTTACTCTGCAACTGTAGGCACATAGGTGTGTATGTACAGTATAGAGATGCTTCTACTGATGTATGTGGATGTGTACATGTAGGTTTATGTGTGTATCTGTGCATGAATGAATATATGCATGGAATATGTTTTTACATGTGTATGCAAGAATGTATGAATGTAGGTATGCGTATATATGTATGTGCATGTGTAAGAGAATATACATGTGTATGGTATTCATATGTGCATATAATTCTAAAACATAAAGGTTTATGTATGTTTGCAAGAGTGCATTAATAAATAGGAATATTTTTGTTCTTATATGCAAATGTATGTAAAGAAAAATATCTTTGAATATGTGAGTATTTTGCTATAGTTATACACACACACATATATACATACATATATACAGAGACAGAGAGAGATGTGCATATGCATGCATACACATATTAGTCAATGAAAGTTGAAGTGCCTATCTGTGCGCATTGTAAGTGAATAAAAACAATGAATTAGAAAGAAATAATCATTTTGATACAAAGTTGATTTGCTGTATTTTTTACTTTATTAAAAACAGGTTCAGAAGAATACGCCATCCCAATAAAATAGAATAAATTGAAGTAAAAACACAATGAAATCTAAACTATAATCATAGAAAATGAAACGGTTTTTAAGTTATGAGAAGATTAAGCTCAAAGACTATATTCTGGACGGATTTGGCTTTTTTGTTGGTTTTTTTTTTCCATTAAAGGAGGACAACACTATTAAAAGATGTTAAAGCAGGAAAATATTACATCACTTTTGTTGAAGAATTCTAAGTCACATCAACTAAGATTAGAAGTAACAGCAGCAGGGAGGAGGAGGAGGGGGAGATTTAGCAAATGTTAAAATGGTACATTTTGGGGTGGCGTTATTTTTTAATGTATCTAGAGTTTTTGGAGAGAAGATATAAATTTGGGAATAAGAAATAAAAATGATTAAGAAAGATGAAGTTAACTGCAAAAGTCAGATAATAATTTTTCTTCTCTTTTATTTGCTGGAGAAACATGCAAGAGTTAGGTATTTGTACTTTAAACTTGAAACATGTGCACATGTGTGTGTGTGTGTGTGTATCTGTTGGTGTGCATGTAAGCTGGTATGCATATTAGTGTGAGTGAATGTGTGTATATATACATACATACATGCACACATACATACATACATATATATATATAAATGTGTGTGTATTTATATATGTGTGTGTGTATGCATGTTTATATATATGTATATACATACACACACATATTTAACTTTGTGGATGTTTGTGTATGTGTGTGTGTAAGCGTATATATTTATATGAGTGTATTAATGTATTAGGTTGTCACAATCTCGTGCCTAAGTCTTGCACACGCAGGATGTGTTCCTGTAATCTAGCACACTTACATAAATAGTTACACACTTCCATTCACATACATGAATAGTTATACATCTCTTCACTCATGGTAACGTTCACTCTCTTACATACACACACACACACACACACACACACAGACTTATATACCTATAGTCGCACACATTAAATATTTATATACACACACACACCAGTTTTTTTTTATACATAATACAAATGCACTTTCCTCTTTTCCTTATTTCTGCATGCTTAGATAAAGTCAGTCTTTTATTCAAGTTTTTTTTTTCAAATCTTCCATAAAATGCAAACGTTTTTGTTTTTATTCAAATAGAATGTTTTGTGTTCAAGGACAGAAAATATTACTGCACGAAACACAAGCAGACATCTTCATTCTTATTTTCAGCACTTCACTTGCCTTGTTTAACGACCATATATTACATAAGATGAAGAAATTGGTTTTTACATCGTAAATTTTGTGTTAATTCTACCAATGTTTTATTCTGAGTATTTTCAGTGAACTTTTCAGTTGTTCTTTCTCCTATTTTATAATTTATTTCATCTGTTTTCATCATCAAACTTTATGATTTTTGGTCAGGAAAAAGCCATATATTAGCATTTCCACTTTCAAATTTCTGCAATCACTGAGACGGTTTTTAAGAAAAGGGGAAATAACTATGTTGATGTACTTTGTATGAGCAATTAAAATATGTAAAACATGAGGAAAGCTGATCTTATTGTGCACTAAATATGATACATTCTTTAATGGATAAAAATGGTAAAGACCCCCTTCGGTCATGAATGACCATGGGATTGCACCTAGAAAGTTACCCTCCAAGGTATAAGTCCAGGCAAACTTGTTTATGGGAGACCCTCTCTTGTACTCTTTCGCCCCAACTTTCTCTCACTGTTTCTTCCTGTTCCTTGAGTAATGTTGCGATGGACTGGCATCCCGTCCAGCTGGAGGAAACACATAGGCCATAGAAACCGGGAAACCGGGCCCATGAGCCTGGATAGGCTTTAAAAGGGCGCTTAATAAAGAAAACAAAAAATATTCTTAACAATGGCTTCAAATTTTGTCACAAGGCCAGCAATTTGGGGGGAGGGGACTAGTCCATTACATTGACCCCCATTGCTCAATCAGTACTTTTTAATCAACCCTGAAAGGTAAAATCAACCTCAGCAGAATTTGAACTCAGAATATAAAGACAGACGAAATGTTGCTAAGCATTTTGCCTGACGTACTAACGATTCTGTTAGCTCACCACTTTACACTCTTAACATATTAATACAATACATATCCCCGTGTGTGCATGTGTGTGCACATGTATGTGAGTGTGAGTGTGAATAGATGGCTTACAATAAAATGACATATTAAGCTGGATCACAATTCATGATCCTCCTCAAATTTGTATAATGTTCAATTACTAATGTGCCCACTTTGTGCTAACTTATGAAAGCAGGCATAACACATGATGATGATGATGATTAATTAAAATTATATATAATTAATTGGTATTTAATATGTATCTTATAGTTTCTTAGTAAATAGATGCTATGTCTGCTGCAATCATTTTGATCTCTTGTGAATTTATAATCTACAAATCATTTTATTATTAATTCCAGCAGTATTCTTTCAAATCAAGTTAATAAAAGCAATAATACTTTCAGGAAAGTCTTTTGTTTTAAGATTATAAGAAGAGATAAGAAAATGTTTATTAATATTTATAATCGTTCAAAGGCGACGATCTGGCAGAATTGTTACCATGCCGGACAAAATACCTAGCAGCATTTCTTCTAACTTTGCATTCTGAATTTAAATGCTGCTGAAGGTTACTTTCAGGGGTCGATAAATAAAGTACCAGTTGAGCCCTGATGTTGATCTAGTCAACTTACTCCCTCCCACAAAATTGCTGGCCTTGTACCAAAATTTCAAATCAATATTTACAATCATTTAGACACATTAGGCACAGGCAAGGCTGTGTGGTTGAAGGGTTTACTGTCGAACCACATAGATTCAGGTTCAGTCCCACTGTGCAGCACCTTGAGCAAGTGTTTTCTACTATAGTTCTAGGACCAAACCATTCTGAGTGAATTTTGTTGGCAAAAGACTCAAAGACTGTTATATGTATACGTGTATGCATATGATTGTGCATATGTGAGTGGCTGTGTGGTAAGTAGCTTGCTTACAAGCCACATGGTTTCGGGTTCAGTCCCACTGCATGGCACCTTGGGCAAGTGTCTTCTACTATAGCCTTGGGCCGACCAAAGCCTTGTGAGTGGATTTGGTAGATGGAAACTGAAAGAAGACCGTCGTATATATGTATATATATATATATGTATGTGTGTGTATATGTTTGTGTGTCTGTGTTTGTCCACAACATCGCTTGACAACTGATGGTGGTGTGTTTACGTCCCTGTAACTTAGCGGTTTGGCAAATAAGTACTAAGCTTACAAAGAATAAGTCTTGGGGTCGATTTGCTTGACTAAAGGCGGTGCTCCAGCATGGCCGCAGTCAAATGACTGAAACAAGTAAAAAAGAGTGTACATGTGTGTGTGAGCGTGAGTGTGTGTGTGTATGTGTATGAGTAAGTGTGTGTGTGTATGTTTGTGTGTGTAGGTGTGTGAGACCAGTTGTGTTTGTCTGTGGTTCCTTGCACAAAGGTAAGATAGGCAGGGTTGTTGTAGTGAATTCTCCTGTCCAGAAATCATTCAGTCACTTCAAAGTTGTGTAGAATTAGATCCTTTACATGAAAACAGGTAAGGGTTAATATCAGGGAGGGAATCCAGTGGCAAAACAATGCTTCAAATGACATATTTGTCCAATTCAGGTAACAAAAGATGTAAAAACAAATGAATTATTTTATAAATTGCAGTTAAACAATGAAGAAAGACCAAAATGTGTTGCATTTTAGAATTTAAATGAAAAACCTTCCTAATTCATCATCCCCATTTAACGTCTGCTTTCCTTGCTGGTATGGGTTGGCTGACCTGATAGCAGCTGGCAAGGCCAGGGGCCACCGTGGGTTCCATTGCCTGATTTGGCTTGGCTTCTACAGCTGGATGCTCTTACTAAAACCAACCACTTTACAGAGTGTACTGGGTGCTTTTCGGTGGTACCAGCATCAGTATCTATGTTAAGAAAACTCACAAAGACAATAAGCCAACAACGGAGACTCCATGTGGTCTCTCAATCTGCTAGAAATAGCAGCTAAATCACTCCCAAATCATACTCCACTGTCTAAGATAATGTAGTTAGTCATAGGTATACTCCCCAGAAGATAGGATCATTACAGATGTAATATCTTTAAGTGTAGTCCAGGTTGATCAATAGAACTTGAGGCTTAACATCAACAACACAAGGCAACTGTATCCCAGAAATAGTTATATATTCAGTGTCTAATTAAAGTATTTGATTAAAATCTCTGCTTCTCATTTCATGTCATGTCTTTAATATCAATTGATATTTTAATTTAATTTCAACCCTGCATGCCACAGTGGAATTACTTTATATCATAAATCAAAAGTTGATTCATCTTCATACCATAGCTCACTTAATTCTTCATAGAATTGTTTGTCATATTTTACTATGTAACCTCTTCATGTTTCTATATAGGCTTGATCAATTTTTCTAAAGTAGTGCAGTTGTTAACCAAGCAGAGATTTAGGAGCTGCTTCGCATATCTAAACTAACTTTATGCCTTAGTCAGGCCTGAGACAAAGATTCTTATTTAGTCATGCACTGCTTTTAACACTTCTATCACAAGACAGCCAAGGTATGTTACAACTGTTCTGACACAAAATTTTGTTTCTTTTCCATCAAACTGCCAAAGCTAGTGTCCCTCCAGTTTCCACTATTCATTGTTAATTTAGCTAAATATGTAAAACCATAGTAAAAGATAATGAAAACCATTCTTGCCCAAATTATCCAAATTTGTTGTAAGAATATAGTTTAATAACTTGGGTCATGTGTGATTCCCACTTTACAAATTACTGAAGTCAAGAGGCAAATAGATACATTATTTACTTAACCATTGTTGTTGTTGTTCTGACTGATACAACTTCGTGTTAGTTTCTTTCTTAAGAATTTGCAAATATCTTATTCCATTATAATGTCTCCTCCTTGAAAACCAGATCTAGTTAAACCTAATGCATAAGAAGCTGGAAGATTTTACATGACCACTCTAGTCTAAGTGGTTACCATTGTGTGGAGAAATGTAATGCATCAAACGGAAATCGTTAAAGATTGCAGGTAAAAGTTGTCTTGTTTTATCTCTTCATTTTTCAGAATGTAGGCAAATTTGCTCCTTTACACAGTTCTCATCTAAGACACCAATATTCAAGAACACAGACAGATTCACAGCATGTTATTAGATTATAAAAGTTTTTTTTATTTGATTTATCGAAATCTGAAACAATGCTTTTACTTGGTATCCTATGCTCCTTTTCATAAATGCTATGGCAGCTTTTATTAACCTTTAATAAAACGCTAAAGCATTAATAAAGTTTATAAATAAAAATAACTTTCTGACATAATAACCTGTATTTTCATAAAATTTCTCTGATTTAATCCAGTAAAGCTATTTTAATGTTATTTCATTATGACAATTTCAATACACACTTTACCAACACAACAGTCTTGAAGTATAATAAGTATTAGAAAATTTTATGCTGATATGAAATTAAAATTATTTGAAACCTAGTTTATTGAAAGTAGTAACCTGACCTCTTATGAAGTGAACAGTAAAAATAAGCTTTTGAAATAATAAACTGAGGTGAAAATTTTAAAAATATTGCTTTCTATGTATGATGATAACAATTTAATTTAGTAGAGATTTCTAAGAGAACAGAGGAAATGCCTTCTTTTGCTAGTCTGTTGTAATATTGAAGCCATAACTGTGTAAGTAATCAATAGATCTTTCTATTAATTATATATCTGATATATTATTGGCATATGATTCATTGGTGCTTTTCCCTGTTGCTTAAGAAAATATATAATTACAGCTGATAACCCATGTGAACTTGAGAGTAATCTAGAAACTTCTTAGATTTAAACTGGTCTTTATAACCTGGTTCTAGCAACAGAAACGAAAGGAAATCAAAAAGTAAAATTGAGCTAGAAAAGTACTTGCTGTATTATAATTTAATTTGTAAAAAGTAAGAATACATACAAAATCCTGAAATAATTCTGGTGAAGGTATGTGACCTAGTGGTCAGGGTGTTGTACTCACAATTGTTAGACCACAGTTTCAATTCCCAGACGGGGCTGCATGTGTTCTTGAGCAAAACACTTCATTTCAAGTTTCTCTGCATGTCATAAAAATTGACTAAAAAGAGGTTGAGGTAGGATTTGTACTCCAACCTCATAAAACTCTCACTGCCCCAAAAATCCCCATGGGTTGGAGGGTTCTTGTCTGAGTGGTAGAGAGGTATTATCTGCCAAGAGTTGAAGAGAATCACCAAATGGTGGATGCAGCAATGGACTGTTACAGCACATACCCCATACTACTATATTACAACTGCTGAAGAGAATAGTATATAAATGGATACATTTATTTCTATAAAATCTATAAAATGCCATTCCACTTGAAAAACTAAATAAAGCATCACCTGACAAAAGAAACATGTTCAAACACAAAATAGAAAACCATGTCTCTTTGATGAAGAATTAAAATTTTAACATTTAGTATTATCAAAGTTTACTACAATTGAGCAAAATTAAAAATGAGAAATTTAATTCAGAGTAAAAACTGAAATACTGTAAGAGAAAGTTGAAAAAGGAGTATCAAATTTTCCTGGATTAAACTTCATATATGACCATATATGGTCATCGTTTCCAGTGAACTCAGTGTCTGCTGTGCCCCTTTGGGTTGACGGTGTCATGGCCATTATGACATCCATGAAAGCTTAACAAACTAGATACCATGTACTCTCATTAGTTTAAGGACCTCTTGACTATCCCCCCCCCCCTAATTCTAGCATTATATTCATGGCCACCACAAATAGGACCAAAGAAATTGTGCATCCTACAAAAATGCCCTTTTCCAGTTTCTGCCATTTAGAGGTGAAATTCCCCACAATGAACTTCATGTTCAGCAAATCAATGTATGACATCATGAGCCTGACTACTTCTATTGGTAGGCTTCAAATGCACTTTGGAGTAGCTGGTGGGGGGCATGCTTGAGTACAGATTGGCAAGATACAACCATACAAAAAAAATCTCTTGTTCCTCTTTGTCTCAGTGACATAACTGTCAGTTGGTGTATGTTTGAGGCATCCAGAGTGGCCCGACCCCTGCTTCCCTTTTTTCTCTCAGATTGATGCACTCATTGGCCAGCAGATATGATATTACCATTTTGCCAATGATGGCCCAAAAGATCTTTTCCTCAATGTCTAAGAGAAAGATCTCTTGAAACTGTTTAAATCCTGCTGAGTTTTCTTCTTTTGGGACAAAACAGCCCTCACTAGGGGTCCAAAATCAGGGTTCCCGCTCTGAAGAATTTAGTAAACTGATTTTGTCACTATGAAACTTTTAAGATGGTTACGTTGTGATCTATGTGTGCATATGCATGTCAATATGTGTTCATGTGTTCGTGTGTAAGTGCATATATGTATGTATGTGTGCATGTGTATGTATATATAGCAAATGGAAAACACCATAAATTCCTCACAGTTATAAATGATTTGCCACCTGTATCAGCCTCATTGTAAAGACCTGGTTCCCCATTCTGAATCTTGTTTGCTCTTCCTTCAGAATGTCATGAATGATAGATTCCTCTTAAAGCTACTCTCTAGAATTTATGTGCAAATAAAGATGACTATGGTTTATTGGTTTTGGTGAATGAAAAGTAAAAATGGGGAAAATATACACCAGACGTGAAGTGATATTCAAGAAGTTTCACAAGAAACCTGAAGTAATGTGTAAAAGTAAAGAAGAACTGGGTGGAAAAGCTGGATCACAGAAGAAATATAGGATGAAAAATATAGATAAAGTATAGGACAAGATATAGAAAACATGAGATAACAAAACTCCAAAGTCAAATGGTAATTACGACCAGATATTAGCTATTTTAAGAAGCAAATATGCAAGCTTTATGAGTAAGACAGCTCAGTAAACAAGATAATATGTTGTACTTGAATGACATTGCAGATAAGAATGAAGCTCAAACGTATAGATGAGAGTGGAATATCTGATTAGCTTATCAATGATAAAAATTTCTAGCATGACCAAGAAGAACTGAGAGCTGTCAGATAGGAATATACAGGGAAAATTATCAACTCAGTATGCACACGCGCACTTATACAGAGTTTAAGAAGTGTCCTGCAAGTAATACTTGGCTTTCTGGTCACTTATGTAACTAGATATTGAATTATCTAAATAAGGAGTGTATATATGTATATATACACAACCTTGAACCCACAAGGGTAAACAAGAGAGACAGAGACAGGCAGAAACAAGGAAAATGCCCCTTGTATTTGAATACTATGCAAATATTCTTTTAAAAACCTTTTTATTTAATTTAATTTTTCAAAAGTTTTATGGTTTTCCATACTTACAGTTGAAAAAGTCTCAATGACCGAAACCAGTTCTGCAATGCTTTTTATAAAATTATTTTTAACATTTTCTACCTTGACTTTTTTTCCATATACATATATATATATATATATATATATATATATATATACTCATGTGGCTTTCTGATGCCCTTCAATAAGACCTATACTCTGTAGCAGTAGTGTTAAGACCAATCCTTCTGGTGATGTAAAGCACTCGTGGTGGTGCCACATAAAAGCACACATGCCAGAAACCTGAACACCCGTGTGTGTGTGTGTGTGTGTGTGTGTGTGTGTGTTAGTGTCTCGTTGCCTTGACATCACACATCACATTTATAAATGTGTGATTGGCATGCAAGCAGTGCATTCTAATCTCCATTGAAAATATGTCTAACCTTTAGGAAATATTAACTTATCTGTAAACAGGTGAGGATTAGCAACAGGAAAAGTATGGCTCATCATTATCCTCATTTAGCATCAGTTTTCCATGCTGGCATGGGTTGGACAATTTGACAGGAGTTGGCAAGTCAGAAGAATGCACCAAACTCTACTGTTTATTTTGGCATGGTTTCTATTGCTTGATGCCCTTCCTAAAACCAACTACTTTACAGTGTATACTGGGGGATTTTTACATGGCACCACCACCAGGTAACCAAACAAGACCCTTTAACTGAGACAGGGAATGATATCAAGATAGGTTAAAGTTTTTTCTTTCAGTCAACATATTTGCATAAAGTTTTGTCATCAGTGAGCCTCTTTGCAATGCCATTTTGTAGAGACAATCTCAATAAGACATTTAAGCATCATGGTTGACCATAATTTAATCTTTATAAGGACTGTTTTGAGAAATTTCCTTCTGTTTCACAGCTTCTGACACACATTATCAAATACAGTTTAATACATCAGTAATATTGGTTTCAAATTTTGCCACAAGGCCAGCAATTTCAAGGGAAGGTAAGTCGATTACATTGACCCCAGTGCATAAATGGTACTTATTTTATCGCCCCCCCCCCGCAAAGGTATGAAAGGCAAAGTTAACCTTGGCAGAATTTGAACTCAGAGTGTAAAGATGAATAAAATGCTTCAAAGTATTTCGTCCGGCACAATAATGGTCCTACCAGCTCAATTCCTTTAATGCAGTAGTAATATTCTTTTCTACTCTAGGCACAAGGCCCGAAATTTTGTGGGAGGAGTCCAGTCGATTAGATCGACCCCAGTACACAACTGGTACTTAATTTATCGACTCCAAAAGAATGAAAGGTAAAGTTGACCTCGGTGGAATTTGAACTCAGAACATAAGGACAAACGAAATATCACTAAGCCTTTTGTCCAGCATGCTAACGATTCTGCCAGCTCGTTGCCTTGATGCAGTAGTAATATTTGGAACGCTATGGAGGCAGTGAGCTGGCAGAATTATTAACATGTCAGGCAAAATGCTTAGCTTCATTTTGTCTATTTTTAGGTTGTGGCTTCAAATGCCACAAGGATTGACTTTATCTTCCGTCCATTCAGGTTCAATAAAAAAAAAAAGTACAAGTTGAGCACTAGGATTGATTTAATCAAGTTAGCCTTTCCCCAAAAATTACAGGCCTTGTGCCAAAATTTGAAAATATATCAGGAATACCACAGTTAGGTGTGACTCACAAATAAGTTGAGGAAATTGTGTATGCTGCATTTTGGATGACAAATTTTCTTCTATGTTCCAGGATTTCCTAAGGTGAAACTATTCTCTCAAATTGATAACACTCACTAATTTGTGTTCAATATCATCTTTGTAACATGATATTATAAGTTTAATTATAATCCTCATTAATTTCAGAATTGTTCATCAGCTATAAGGAAGTTGAATCTTTTTTACAATCTACTCATATAGGTTAATCCTCTTATGAAATCGGATTATCAAGCAGTGTTAGAGTTGATTTAGAACTTCTATTCTGAATTTCTCAGTTCCTCTCAAGATAGTACCAGCATTTGTTCCATCCAAAAAATTCTATGTAACGAAGCATTTGGAAGAATCAGAAACACTTGTGCAGATGATTTCACACAAATTTCTTATTTCTGTGTCTCAATGTGACACCCTGTCATCTGAATTTTCTTAAACAAAAGTGAAGATGATAGCGGAAGATGACCTTCTAATGAATCAAAACCCCCATTAAATTCCCCCTAAAGCTAAATATGGTACTGTTTATGTTTTGTAAAAGTTGCTCTGTGCAAGATGTTTTAATAAAAACGATATTTTCTTATTTGCTTTATTTCAAACATTACATTCTTTTGTTGTTTGTCACAAAAACTCATCTATGTAATATAACAGACTCTGTAAATAACTGTCACTATTAAAATTAAATTAGAATTTTTTAAATATTGTTTTTCATATTTAATAAAATCCCACATTTTGAAACACCTGAAATTTGCATGAAATAAATAAAAAATATTGAAATAATCCATGTTTTTCAATTTTCATACTTCATCCCCCCCATACTTTCTAATAGTTGTCACCATTAAAAAGGAAATATTTTGGTGGAGGCTTTTTTTTTGTTATCTTATAATACCCAACAATCTCAAAAATGTAATTTGCATTTAAAATATAAAATTTTTCCAAAAATCCATGTTTTTGAAATCTTTAACCCCCACCCCCACCCCCACCCTTTTTATCGTATTTTTCAAGCATTTTTTGTTTTTAATGTTTGTCATACACATGAAATACTCGTGTTAAGACAAAAGTTCTTCGAAATTCAAGTTTTCAATATTTTCTATAGCATCCCCACCCCACCACCAACCACCATTGTTTTCATCTCTTTCCTCATTTTTTTTTCTATTTCACTTTGGCCATTCTGTAAAGTCTTTTTCTGTATGATACAAAAATTAGATGAATTTATTGAGCTATTCATGGTCATTGAAACTGCTGAAAATAGCAGATGAGCTAGATTTCACAGGGATATTAATTGATTTTTCACCCCAAATTAGTGAGTGTGTGTTGATAGCCAACTTGAACAATTTATGGCAGCATGGCTTTTTATTACCAAAATGTTTTGATTCATAAACAAGAAAAAAAAAAAAAATGTATTTATATAAAGGCATGCGTGAGTCAGGGAAAAGATGCACTCATATATCTGTCAGCAGAGAGGGTATATTATTCGAAATGTATAGTATTAAACATCCATTACCGTTGACCTTACCAATCGGTTTGGCGTAAATAATACAATGGAGTGTTAAGTAACAATCTGATTGTAAAACTTTACACTCATCAAAGTTAGCCGATATGGAAGGGAATATGGCGACATATCCCCTTCTGATTGGTAAGATCAGCCATGATGAATATTTAATACTATACATTGCCCTTCCATATCTACCACCTGATCCACCAACAATAACAGCCCCTTATTTATGCTTATATCTCCACTGCCCCTATGCCTTACACATCATTCTACTGCTTTCAGTTTTATTCTCCTTCCTGGGCCATTCCTATGACTCCCACCTTACCCCTCTCCATACTGGTATTTCTCATTCCCTGCACCTGACACTTGTTCATCGCTCACTACATTAACACCTGCCCACACCTGTTCGCCAGTTCGCTGTCAAATCATCCAAACCATGGAGCTATGGAAAGTGACCCTTAAATGAGGATGATGACAATGATGATGATGATGATATACATACAAACAAACAAACATACACACATGTATGCATACATACATGTGTGTGTGTGTGTGTGTGTGTGTGCGTGTGTAAAACAAGGGTTGAAATCTAGCGCCATAATTCACATATACAGTTCATCTAAATGATAAACTAGTACTGATCTATCGGAATAATACACAGCTGCAGGCTGGGTATTAATTGCACCATAGAGCAGAGGCCCATGGTGGGATAGCATGGAGTTAATAAATTCTCATGACTTAAGATCAAGTGAAAACATTAGAACTTGTGCAATGGAACAGGGTTCCATTGGCAGAATGTTAACTCCCCACTACAGGTGCTTCATCATCATCATCATCATCATCATCATCATCATCATCATCATCATCATCATCTTCTGTATTATGATAATTCTCATTATAATGATATTCAACATGATGACAGTATCATCCTCAAAAATGGTGAAGTCACAGAAACTATAAATGACTCGACTAAATATTTCAAGCTATTTATTTCTTGTCCTGTTCTTCTTATCAATGTCCACCAGTCCTGCTACATTTTCCACAGCAGAACGATATCAACTCCCATTACAATGTTTGGTCTTCGGCCAATGTATAAAACTGCCATCACCACAACTGTTGTCACCATCATCATCATCAGCAGCAGCATTATTATCATCATCATAAAAGCATGGAATGGTCAGGGAGGGAATGCTTTAAGTCAAAGAGCTATTAAACTAAGGCTAGTGTCAGTCTATACAACAACAACAACAAGCACAAGAAGATCAAGAACCACAACAACAATTACAATAACATGAGCTCTCATACCAACAATAATAACCACAAGCACAAACTCAACAATAAAACCTTCTCTGGGCAACCAACTCTGCCCAATAACATTTTCTTCTCAATAATGTTTCTGGGGTTTTTTTTTCCTTATTGTGGTTAGTTTCTGAAGAATAAGCAAATTTTTGTAGAAGATTATTTAGTGAAAGGAGACAAAAGCGACTGGTAATCAAACGACAAACTTGTTGGCTGGTGGCCATTTCCACAGACCATAATGTTAACCCCAAACTCAATATATCTCTTTATAGATCCCAATATTGAATGTCTTCACATCCAAAACCACCCACATTACAAGATACGCTTGAAGCAAATAACATAAATATCGGCACATTGATGCAAGCATAACTACTTTGTCGATAACACAATAGAAAATCTATCAAACACACACACACACATGGACACACACACACATGCATTTATAAATACACATACATATACACATATATGTATACACATATTTATAAATGTATATATAATGCGCGTATATGTGTGCATTAATATATGCATGTGTATCTTTCGGATTTATGTTTTCTACAAACGACATACATACATACATACATACATACATACTTACATACATACATACACATATATATATATATATATATCGCTTGTAGAAAACAAATCCAAAAGAAGAAGGACATTCTAAGATGTAGAGTAGTATACACACACACATAATATATATACTTGTATATATAAATATGTATGTTTATATATATACATATGCATATAAATGAATGTGAGTATATATATATATATATATATATATATATATATATATATATATATATAT
>NC_068988.1:4228129-4231123 GCF_001194135.2 Octopus bimaculoides
ATATATATATATATATATATATACATATATATGTATATACATACATTGTTGATATATATATGTATATATATATATATATATGCACACACACAGAGAGAAACAAGGAACTTATATATAACTCCACACGCATATTCCATTGCAAATTCTGTTGTTTACAAATAAAACCCCTGACTCCTCCATCTCTATTTACCAAGATTAGTTCTGGTATCGGTTTTGTTACAATAAAACACTATTTTTTTATGATTATGTAGTGTAAGTTATTGACGGCACAGCATTCATAATCTTTGATTGACTATTGGTAGCTGTAAGACACAATATATGGAACACTTTAATCTGCTACTGTTTTTTCGTTTCCTTCTTTGAAATTTCAAGATTCCATGTATCGTTCCCATATAATTCTCAAAACCTGAAAAGATTTCTATTCAGAGACTTGACATTCATAGAGAGAGAACAAAAACCTTGGATAGAATAAACTGAAGTGTTCTTTGTTGTTGTTGTTGTTGTTGTTGCTGCTGTTGTTTGTATTACAATGCAAAGTGTGCAAATTGACATAAACTATGAAGTGTTGGACTAAATATTTTATGCTTTTTAGATTTAAGTTCACAGCAGGACTGATTTAATTTTTCTTTGCTTTGGAACTAATAAAATAAGTCCTGCAAAATAATACAACAATATATTCAGTGTATAACTCACTAATCTCGATAAAAATTGCACAAAGCAAGCTGGAAGATATAATTCTTCTTGTTGAGCTTACGAGTAGGAAGTGAGATTATTCAGCTCAGTGATAAATAAATTGAATGATGTCCGCAGAAAATTCTAAACAAAGTGAAACTTACCGTTTAGTTGGAGAAAGAAAATAAAAATATAGAAAATATAGACACAGGTGTAGCTGTGAGGTAAGAAGTTTGCTCCCCAACCAAATAGATTCATGTTCAATCCCACTGCATTTGATAACGTTGGTAATATTTGTATGAATTGCATTCTAATTAATTAGTTGTTTTTGTTAATTTTTCTGCATCATGTACAGTGATTCAATTTGACTTGTAAGTGTTTTGCAACTGCCAAATGTGCCTGCTACACATACATACATACATACATACATACATACATACATACATACATACATGCATGCCTTCATGCATACATACATACATACCTTGATATATATATGCACAGGCATGACTGTGTTAGAAGTTTGCCTCCTAATCCCATGGCTCAGGTTCAATGCCATTGCATGGCACCTTGGGCAAGTGTCCTCAGGAAATTGCCTCCAGGATTTTGTTCTTTCATGAACTAAAAAAAATTTCATTTAGATTTGTTTATTTTTTTTTTTTGTTTTGTTTTGTTTGCTCACATTGCCATCTCCCTTCAAAAAGCGAACTACTGTCTAAGTAAGAAAGAAGATAAATGATTACGAGCACACCAAATCAAACTAATGAAACTGTGATAGATTTTATAAATTCTCATATTTGTCACTAGAGATGATGAAAGACTATTATAGAGAATGTTGCAGCTGATGCGATGATGAATACGATACATCCGTGTCAAAGACAAACGACTCTCAATCATTCAGTTTAATTAACTGTGAATAAGCAACATTGATAGATTCAGTTCATTGAGTCAAACAACATCTTCAGTGAACATGTGATGGATGGTTTGTTAGCTTACACTGATGAGCTTAATCCCTCTTCTAAGGCTGAGTGCAGCAACATTAGATCACTTCAGTTGTACCCATCACCATACACACAATGTTCTTGCAACAAATATAATTATTATTATTATCATCATCATCATCATCATCATTATTATTATTATTATTATTATTATTATTATTATTATTATTATTATTATTACAGTGAGCTGGCTGAATTGTTAGCACACTGGGCAGAATGCTTAGTGGTATTTTGTCTGTTTTTTACAGTCTAAGTTCAAATTCCGCCAAGGTCAACTTACCCTCCATCCTTTCGGGGTCGATTAAATAAGTACCAGTTATGCACTGGGGTCGCTGTAATCGACTTAATCCTTTCCCCAAAATTTGAGGCCTTGACAAGCAAATCTGTGGTATTGAACAGAATATTTGCTGTAGCCCGTCTTTTCTACCAAGATAAAACAATGTTCATAATAACACTTCCAATCAGTTAAGATCAGAAGCCATGAGAGCCACTGCCTGGTACTGCATCCGGACATTTAGTATTATTATTATTGTTATTATTATTCTGCTGCTGAGGTCAACTTTACCTTTCATCCTTTTGGGGTTGCTAAAATAAGTAAGCTTATGCCAAGAGCCTTCCTAAGTATCCAAGCTGTCCCTAATAACACTTTTCTGGAGCGCTACTGGGTTTTATGCTTATTTCCTCAGATCTTTAGGGATTGTTCCAATGCACCTATAACTACTGGGATACATTTTACCCGCACTTTCCATAGTCTCTGTAATTCAATGGTTAGGGCCCAGTACTTTGCTATTTTTTTATACTTCTCATATTAATTTTTTCATCTTTTCGGACTGTAAAGTCAATTATCTGGCATTTTCTTTACTCTTTACCTACTACTAATAAATGAGGCCTTTCCTTGTGGTTTCCTGGTGATACTGGCTGTACCAAGGCAGCAAACCCCTTGTAACAGTTCTATTAGGTACTCTATTCCCATTTCTTTTGTATTCCTCATAATACCTTCTGATACTGTCCCCAAGGACCCAACAATAGTTGGTATTGTTTTCACCTTTTTTATTTCCCACAGTCAAGCGAGATCTATCATTATCATTATTCTTTGGGAACATGATGAAATGAAGTACCAGTCAAATGTTCTGACTGATGACTTACCCATTCCCTTTAAAATGTTTAGTCAAGCGAATTGCCTCTAGACTATTTAAGTGTTTTACTTATTCTATCAGTCTCTTTTGCCAAACCACTAAGTTATTGGAATGTAAGCAATTGTTGAGTGGTGATTACAGACAAACAAACATAAAGACACACACAAATACATATTTCATATATA
>NC_068988.1:4231196-4232737 GCF_001194135.2 Octopus bimaculoides
TATATATATATATATATATATATATATGACAGGCTTTCACACAGTTTCCATCTACTGAATTCACTCACCAAGAATTGGTTGACCTAAGGCTATAGTAAAAGACAATTGCTTGAGTTGCCACACAGTGGGACTGAACCCCAAACCTCATGTTTGCAAAACAAACTTCTTAACCACCCAGTCATGTCTGCCTCTTACAAACTTACTCTGTTGTGTTGCTACTGCTACTATGTTCTTGATGCAAAGCTGGTCTTTAATGGTAGACAACTAAATTAGATTTGTCTGTTTTGCAGACTATTCCTCATCATGGATGTGTTGTTGACCTGTTTTCATTCTTTTATAATATTCAGGTAGTATTCTTATATTAGCACGAGACATTACTATCAGATCAGAAAAAAAGTACATATGCATACGCAAATATTTATATATGTATGTGTGTGTGTGTGTGTGTGTGTGTGTGTGTGTGTGTGCTCATGGACGTGTGTATATGTGTGTGGTAACAAATTCTCTCTAACTTATGATGGCATGGAAAAGTGGATGTTATGATGATGATAGAAACAATGAAAATGATGATGATATATATTTTTTATCTTTTGTCTTTTACTTGTTTGAGTCGTCATTTAGACTGTGGCAATACTGGAGCACCACCATGAAGAATTTTAGTCAAACACATCAACCCGACTCCTTATTTTTGAAAATCTAAATCCTTTTCTTTTTAACTATGGAACTCAAAGTAGATCAAGCTACAAGTAATGATCTGTAGCATATTCAGCTAAAAAAAACCTTTGACTTTTCCTATCCAAAGATTCCTTTTGATCCAATATTCTCCATGCAAATATTTATAGCTCTACTTACTTCAAGTCCACAGTTACAAAAATACATACATTGGGTAATGAGCACAAATAGAAGACAACGCAAGAGGACCAAACATATTAGTTTAAGGAAAAAGGAAAGGAAAAAGGTTTTTGGTGTTTCAGACAGAAATCATTCATCAGAAAAAAAAATGAAAGAGAAAAGATAAAAACAATTGTATATTCATGTATACATTAAATACATAATTTACATATACACATATACCTATCCATATATATGTATATATATATATGTATGTATGCATGTATGTATGCATATATGTGTATACATATATGTATATATACATACATACATGTATGTATATATAGTGTGAATATATATATATATATATATATATATATACACACATGTACACACACATATACACATATAAGCATAGATATATTCCATGGATAGATACATAGATAGATATACATTCCTAGTAATATGTGAATGGTGATGTGTATATCACAAATGTGCATGTTTATGGCTTTGTGCATGTATAATTTACAAATGATAACAAATACACATATTTGGAAACCTCTTCTTGTACACTCGTCTATAGTTTATAATAATCACAGTACCATATACACATAGAAATGTGTGCAACTAATCATAACATAATGGATTCACAAATATACACCCACTTTTATCTGAAAGGAGTAGCTGTGTGGTAAGTAGCTTTGCTTACC
>NC_068988.1:4235455-4244781 GCF_001194135.2 Octopus bimaculoides
ATGCAAGCGTACCATCATCCATGCGAACACATTTCTCTCCAACAACATCACTATTCTCTCTCCTACACTGTCTTGCAACACGAAATACCTCGAGTCTTTGGTCCTCACGGCGCAGAACATTGGCAAATCTTTCCTTATCTGCTTCCCCTCTGGCTAAATAAACCTGTCGCCTAGCCTCCCTTCTGGCACATTGGTACAATTCCCTGCTACCACCGTTCTTCCAGTCCTTCCAAGCCTGTTTCTTTTGTCTAATAGCCCTGTCTACCTCCTTGTTCCACCACCACGTTACTCTTTACTCACAAACATGAGCACACTATATAGATGCATAAACACTCACACAGTCATACATAAAATACTGAAAAATTTCTTACAACTTCTGAGCTTCATGTGTTCTACTTGAAATCAAAATATTAAACAATTCAAAACAACTGTTTTGTTGCTATTATTTTGTAGTTTTATTCAATTATTTCACATTATTATTATTATTATTTGTTGTTGTTGTTGTTAAAACTATTTTCATATATTATTTCCATGGCAATGTTGAACTATAACAACATCATGTACAAAGTTTTTTTATCTTCTATTGTTTGTATTTTACTGCAGTGCATGATGTCAAATACAGGTGCATTCTCTTTTTCATTTTTTTAGCAGCACCTGGCAGTGAAGATTCTTTGAATTCTGAACATTTGTTCTTTGAGTTAATCACAAACCATAAATGTTACCACAATGTAGATCGTATTTACTTGTTTTATAGCTACCAATATTTAGAAATATGCTGAGTCTTCTAATTCTTTGTTAAATTATACCTTCTCCTCATCCCTGGATTTCATTTAAATAGTGAGTTGGATAGGAGATGAAGAATATAGAGCCCCACCTATAAACATGGAAACAATTATCCATTTTGGATATTCAGAAGTTATGTGTTGAGTATAAAAAATTAACAAACATATATATTAATTTCTTAAATATATGTTCAACACTTTTGTTATTACATTTGTGTTGGAATACACTGTCTTTGGGTCAATTAATTTTGGCAAAAATGAGAAATTTAGTAAAATAATTTTGTCATTATTTAGCAATTTTTTGGAACATAACTTAGCACAGAATTTTGGTAAAAGATTTTATTTGGATCACTTCACCCTTTAGCATTCGGATTATTCTGTCAAAGGTAATGCTTTTTCATTCACTTTGTTTTTAATTAATCATACATTATCTTGAATCTTTGAAATTTGGATATGTTTGTATATTTTCAGGATAATATTGAATGGCAGGTGTGATAAGCTTGATCAAGGTGCTTTGAAAATAAAACAGGCAGTATTTTTGGGCCAGATTTTTTGGGCCAGATATTTTGGGCTGGTTTCAATGCTAAAGGTTTATAACAGGAAGATTATATCGTTGAATATGAGTCAGTCTCTGGTGATTTGATGTTAAAATGGCAAAGATTTAATTTATAGATAATCAGTCAGGCATTGAGCAATAAATACACATATGTAATTTGTATGAATATAAAGATAACATGAAATAAGGATTAGAATGTAATCATTAAAGAGAATTGAAACTGATATTTCCTCGATGATGCCTCAGTGTAGTTACTGCTGTAAAGTATGTCTTTATTAAAACTTCTGTATTTATATGAAACATTTTAAATGAAAAGTGATTTAGTGATTGATTCATGCAATCAAGGGAATCATAAACGCTGGGACATGGTCTTGGTATGGTTGAATGTAAATAAGGAACAAGGAATATCATCTGGCAGTAAAAAGAGAAATTAGGCATCAGGAATATATAGCAATGAGAGATGCTGAAAGTCAGAGATTTGCCAATGTTATGCGATGAGATAACGAGTGACCCAGGAAGTTCCATATTGCAAAGTAGTGAATCAGTGAAAATCAAAATATCGATGAGGGAAGTACAGAATGAAAGTGGAGCAATATGCAGAAGGAAGACAGCAGACTAGCCATAGTAGAGTCAATAGAAGAACCATTTATTGTATTTGACAGCTGCATGGTTGATGGTGGCATTAAGGATATGATGACAGGGAAAGCTGAATTGCAATCAAGGATAGTTACTGAGATACTGAAATTACCTGGCAAAGTGGAATTCAAGCTAATGACTCTGACCAGAAAGTTGCATACCAGGCAATGGTTAATGAAGCAAGATCCTCATAAACTGCTGCATGGTCAAAGAAGAGGATCTAGAAAGAAGCAACTTTTGTGCTATCAACTGAAAGATCAGATATTGCAAATAAGATAAAATGTTTTAAGAACAACAGATTTGATAAAGAATCAGCTCAGTTTGAATTTGTGCCAGACTGGAGCACCACTGATTCTCTCATCCTAGTGAGACAAAGATGATGAGGATGATGATGATGATGATGATGATGATGATGATGAGATGGATGATCATGATTTCTTTATATCAGTTTTGGATTAATTTTTACTTCCTTTTATACTAAGCAAACGTACTACTTGTGCATAAAAGATGAGCCTTTGAGTCGATTCCAACTTGATTAGCTAACCAAATCTCTTCCTTATGAAATAATGTTGTGATGCCAACACCTTGTCCATCTCGTTTACACTGAGAATTAACACGAGCAACTTTTGTTAAATAAATATTTTTTAAAATAATTTATATCATAGAAATAAATATTGGACAAATATGAAATCAATAGAAGAAAGTAAAACTGCTTTGACAACACTCCATGGAAAATTCATATTAAAAACACGATGAATTCAGAAATGTACAATAAAAGTAGAGGTGAACTTCACTTTAGAAAGAAGTTGTCGTAATTTTAATCGGTAGTGTATTATGATTACAATAAGTTCAGAAAATTGAGAATAGATAGAAATAGAGACATCTTAGTAACATGCAAAAATAGTAAAGTTGTATAGAAATAACACAAGTGAATATACAGCAGTGTGCTATAAGCAGTGAAAATATTTGATGCTCATAAAAGCAAGTAAACTCTAACATTGTTTTGAAAGGTAAATATATATTTTAAATGAAATTATATTTTTATTTATAAATCCTGCAGAAAATTTCAAACAGTTATAGATAGTCTGTTTATTAACACTTACTGAATATACATATCTGATGGAATAAATATTTACCAATAGGAAAGTTCTTTGCTTGTTGGTTATTCTTAGATTTGGTAAAATTAAAACCAGTAAAAGTAGAAACTCTTTTTACAGAGACTTGAACACTGGTAAAGAGAAAGTTTGTAATTCAAAAGCCTGCAGTTCAATATCTGCTGTAGCTGGTCGTAACAAGTGTTTGTGGCAGCAGTCGTTGCTGCTGCTGTTATTCTTCTTCTTTTGTACTGAATTATCCTTTAAAGGTCAAACCTATGACTGAAAACATTCTAGCCATGACCATTCCATGTTGTTTTCAGGATAACATCTCCAAGATTATGTCTTCCAATGTGTCCTTCTTTTTTCAAGGAAGTAAAGTATAATTTGAGAGAGATTAGTCTGCTATACCTAGCAGGTTGATTAATCACTAAGAAGGCCCATTCCATTGCTAGTGAATCCAAAAGACATTTCGATCATGGTGGCATCATTAAAGATTTCATCTTCATGTGGTGAAACTTACCTTGATACAACCCACCCTCCTCAAAGTTATCCACAAGCAATGAATTCAACTGATTAGTGTAAGATGACAGTAGTAAACTTCACAATTTGTGCAGAATCCAATGAAGCAGAATCTAAATCAAGGTCTTCCAACCTTTAAAAGAACCACTTGTTACGTGTGAGATTCTGTAAATACCTTAATATTTATGCAAACCGAAACACAAAAGAATTCCAGATATAATGACACACAAATTATGTGAACAAATTATAAATGGGTTTACTGTGAAATATAAGCTGAGGAAATGTTTCAATGAAATCCTGAGAGTACATTTCTTTAGCAAAACTTTTCAATGTCTGATTCCTCTTTTGTTAAGTGCCATTCTCATGTAGTCACAAAGATGGGCATCTGAGTCATGATCTGCCTTTATATTTAACAATTTTCAATAACATATTTATTCATTCTCGAACCTGATATAAGAAATCTGAATGTGAATATTTGATCAGTGTTATTTTTCATTATCAGAGGAGATCTACCCTCCCCCGCTTTAGCTGATGTGTGTATTCATAAGCCTCCCTACAACACTGTATCACGTGTCTTATGAACAGACGTCATCTAAAGGGAAGTGATGTTCGCCGATGAAAGAAGAAAAAACAACAACAACAACAACAACAATCAAGTACCTGCCAGAACCTTTTGAGAGTCTATAGAAACACTATTGTTGGGAATCTCTCTGCTTTGCATGCACCTCATGAATTATTATAAAATGTTCATTGTTGTAAACCCTGATTTACAAATATAAGTAGAACCATATTCTTTCAAGAGGAGGGAATCTTCATGAATCAACCAAATGAATAGAGACTACTGGTCGACTGCTTGACTTCTTTATTCCAATTCATTTCATAAAATAATAATTTCCATTTTTATCTGAATTTTGTCTAATTTGAAAGGAAGTTTCTGTTTGAGGAACAATAAATTGTATATTTAGTGGTTTATTGCATAAATGGGTTCAAGAGAAATGGAAATGGACCTACAACAGTGGTGAGATCAATAACTCACTCCGGAAAGTTATCAGTATCTTTTGGAGATTATCTATATATTGATTGGCTTTCAATGTGGTAGCAGTCTGCAAGTGCAATCTCTTAAACTTGGGAAATGTTGAAGATTTTTTCTTTGTTATCTGCAATTTCCATGACTTTAACTTGATTGTAAATACGTTTATTGAACTCACCATCTGTGAAATGCTGTTCATTTCTCCTTAAAGCCTCAGAAAAAGATTATAAAACATTCTTGTGATATTCTTCAAAAACAATGAAACACCTAACCAGTATGGATTACTTAATTCTTCACAAAATTCTTCACCACGATGCTGTAAAAAATATTTGACTTCAGCTTTTCAAATAGATTACCATTGACAGTAACTACTTCCTCTAGAAGGGATTTGAACAGCTCCTACTGCAGGGGCCTTGCTCTGATTAGGGTTTATGACTTAATGATGACCTTCATGATGTACTTATATTTAATAACTTTGGTACAAGGAGCCTTGTAAATAGACAATACTGCAATAACTTATACATTCTAAAGTGCATTTCTATGAGTGTATTCTAATACAGTGACATAGCATGCAAGCAGATATTCCATCCTTTTGAATTAGTGGAGTGAGGCATGGAAGCTGGTCTATGGCTAAGATAACTGAGGAAAGTTGAAGACAAAAAGAATAGTCATGTCTAAAATGAAAGTATACAATAATAATAGACAATCAGCCATCTTGCAGTAGATTTTCTCTATTTTCTTTAACGTTCATGATCCTTTGCAGGGTCTATATTTTCCCAATGTTTGTCTCTTAACAGCTTTCCATACTTCCTGAAATGTTTGATGCCATGTAGCCAGTGGTCTTCCTTGTCTTTTAATTCCTCTTATTGTTATCTATTTCAGTGCTGCTCTTGCCTTCAGATAATCTGACTTCCACAGATGTGACCAACCAGTCACATTCTTTGTCTCATTATCATATCTTGAACACTTCACAATAATGCTCAGAATTTTCCTTTAGGACATCTGATGGATGACATCCAATTTCTTAGAGATACTTTCGTTAAATAATATTTACAAAACATATTTGGCTGATCCTCCATATGACAGCTAAAAATTAAAAAAAGACAACACAAAAAAGAAACTGAAATAGTATAACAGAATACAAACACAAATACACACATACACATCTTCTATATATGTGTGTGGTGTGTGTGTGTATGTGTGTGTATGTGTGTGCATGTGTGTGTGTATGCATGAGTGTGTCTGTATGCATGTGTATGTGTGTGTGTGTGTATTTAACCATGTTTCTTTAAGTGTAAACTAAAAATACATAATTGTATAAAATAAATATTTAACAAGGATGGTATTGTTAGATCTATTATTGTATTGATGCCTCCAGATTCTCTTTGATGATTGCATTTATGATTTCCTGTTTTGTTACTTCCACATGAACAATTTGTTGGAATCACTGTTGTATTGGATCAAATAATTGTATCCATGTTAAATCTATATTATGTATAATTACATATTTACTCAAACAAAAAATAATATGCATATTTTGTTTCTTTAGAATGTTTAATGTCATATGTGCTTCCATTTTATTCTGTTATCGTGGTTACTTTTTTTCACTTGTAATATTAAGGATTACCCTTTTGTTATAAAGAATTTCTCTTTATGAAAGGATTTAGAAAAAAGAATCAAAGTTATGTGATGCTGGGAAAAAACCAGGCAACATGCCTTGTACCCTAGGTTAGTGAACACAATGGAGAACTACATTCCGGCAAACATAGGGAGAAGCAATTTATGTTCAAACTTAACACTTCCACCATGATAGACATAAATTAAAGATTACTCTACCCAACTAACTATGCATCTGTGTCTGCACTTTGTCTTTTCTCCTGCTAGTATAGTGGCTTCTATTTTCACAAGATGGCAGATCTCATGCCATCTCTACTCAGACACTCCTGACTCTTATTTCTTCTTCTCATTGTTCATACTGTGTTGACCCACTGTAGTCCTTCACTAACCACAAAACCCAGCCCTTCCACCACACTTACTAAAACCATCCCTCAGTGCATGATTTTCTAACGTCCATCAACTGAGCAGTTCAGATGGAATGTCAATCATATCAATCTCATTAATCTCAATCAGCCTCCACACAAGGAGGGAAATATTTAGTAATTGTTTTCAAAATAAGAATAAGGGCAAAGATATCGTGGATGTGAATTACACTATTAAATTAACCTCAGTATTTCATTTGTACTCTATTTTATTGAGCTAAAAAGAATGAAAGGTAAAGTTGACCTCAGCAGGATTTGAAATCAGGTAAATTACTTAATAATGAAAGTAAGTCAATGATTCTCATGCCGTAACAAAAGTGTCTGGATTACTTAGGGACTTGAAATAACATGTTTGAAGATTGCCAACGTTTCTGAGGCTGTTAGTCTCAAAATATAAAAAGATTGTGAAGTATATTTGCTACCTAAATGTGGCTAACCCTTAAGGGTCGATGCTTCTGTAGCTTGTAGCCCCAGGAAGACATTGGTCAGAGCTGGATAAATAGCTAAATTAATGCAGAAAGTACATGACCTGAGTACTATCTTATTCTCATTTACTTACTATATATTTGCTCATAAAATGATTTGTTGGTAATGATTTGACTATGCAATGTTAAGGAGGTCTGATAACAATGAAACATGTTTGATTTGTCACTGTATGGGAAAAAATCCTATTTACTCCCAACTAAAGTCTGTTTTGATTAATTTTAATTAAAATTCCAAGAGCCATCTCCCCTGCCCTTCTCACACTGATTAGCATTAATGATTAACATAAAATTTTCTTCTTTGTTATGAGTGTAATAGTAATAATTAAAATTTCTTATTCAACTACATTAATTATATTAGTTCCCACTTAACTATTTGTTTTTTATGCAGCAGGAATCCCTGAGTATTTTACCTCAGTCACTCCATTAAAAGAAGCAGTAATTTTAAAATTTTATACAGTAAATAATGTGTGGAGTTGGAAGAATTTTAAAAAATTTGTTTGCTTTGTTGTTTTTTTTTTGTTTGCAGTAATTAGTTGACGATGTGACAATGGCTACTTTGATGTTGACTTCATAGTTTGTTGTCTTCTGAATAATTAGTGCCATCTTTAGTGAGAAAGGGGCAGAATGTGAAAGATGAGGTGTATTTACACACACACACTTCTGTTTCAGAGTCTGTTAATATAAATCTTCATGGCTTTCACTATACAACTTGATGTTTGAAATTCAGTCAACCAAACTATTATGTTGATATGAGTGAGTGACCAATGACGACCACAATATATCATGTCATGATAAACTCAATGATGGTCATTCTCATTCACTGGCTCTCGTCTCTCTTGCCTCTGATCTGCTTTATACTCAAACATACAGAACTCTGTTCAAGGTGACAGATTTTTCTATGTTCAGTAGCGTAAGATTATATCAAATACATGACATGTCATTTCATAGCTGTAGTTGCCTTTCTAGAATACAAGGACAGCTTAGAACAATATAAAGCAGGTGAACCATTCATTCATCTCACTTGTCGTGTAGTAGTAGTAATAATAATAATAATAATAATAATAATAATAATAATAATAATAATAACAGCAGATGATTTGAGAACTATGATTGAAAGAATTTCTCTCCCCCAAAAATAACAAAAAAAAAACAATATTTATTGATTGTTGTTTTGAAAGCTAAATAACATTATTTTAAATGTTAAAAGGAAGAGAAATTTAAATGAAAATATAAAATTCTTGCACTCACCCAATAAAAAGAGAAAAATTACAAGAAAGTGCTTCATAAATCACCATTAATGAGACAACAAAAGGACATTATTTCAATGTTGTGCTCTTAATGAGCAAATAGAGGCAGGCACAATATCTGCAACACTACACAGATTTTCACTGTTCCTCAATGAAACTGAAAGTTTACCCTAGAATTCAACTTTGGAACTGATTTTCAAGACTGCAAACTCTGAGATTATTTATTAAAATTGGTTTTAAATTCTTAAATAATGTAACTTGTATCATTGTACTTCAATTCAATTATACAAATGTTTGGTTTCCGATTATTTTAGGTAGTGGCATAGCTGGATTGTTTAGATGTTCACTTTGGAATTACATGTGGTTAGGTATTCGGTTCCACAATGTGGATGCATTTGCCTGGTGTCTTCTAATACAGCTGTAGGGTGTCCAATAGATGGAGGCTGGAAGAAGCCTGTCATTCATACATATATATATATATATGTATATATATATATATAAAATGAAACAAAATCGCAAAATATGACAATAAAACATTTGGACAGATACACGATACAAAACTGGACAAGAGAAACAACAATTAGAAGGACAAGGGGAAAAAAAGGACGGGTCATTCGTGGCCTTCTTTCTTCGGTCAATTTACCAGGTGTCCTTACTATTTTGGGAAGTTACACTTGAGCCAGTTCGATCTGGTTGCCCCCAAAAAAGTCTTAGCTAATAGCATTAGATTTTTTTTTGTAAGAAAGCTAGCAAATGTGTATGGCAACAAAGACAAAAAACAGAGAACATGGTACATAATTACAAATGCAAACAACAAGAATATAACAATAGGTGTCTTTCGACTGAGAACGAATCAAATTGAGCTGATGTGTATGAAATGAAAGCCTAAAGGCAGAAACATAAGAAGTGTTATGTATGTATATATGTATCTATCT
>NC_068988.1:4244791-4246905 GCF_001194135.2 Octopus bimaculoides
ATATATATATATATATATATATATATATATGTATATATATGTATACATATATACATGTATGTGTGCAGGCATGTGTGTATGTGTGCATATGTTTCTGTGTGTATGTGCAGATATTTGTTGGAATGAGTTTGTATTTCCTCTCACCTTCACATGTGTATGCTTTGATAGTAAACAAATTCAACACTCATTCATAGTGTTATTTTCTTGCTGTCCTCCACAAAAGCATGTCAGGGCTGATCGTTCTTTGGTTGACTTAGGGATTATTACCTTACTTGGAAATCAGGGTTGGTATAATGAATTGCATCCTATCATGGAAAATTCTTCTGCAAAATAATCTCTCCTGATCTATGCAAGCATGGAAAAACAGACGGTCAAACAGCAATGATATTTATAATATGGCGATGCAGTGTATTGAAGTAAAATATTTGAAATTATATATTTTATTTCAAGGTTCAATCACTGAACAACTTAATTTGTGTCTTGCAGATTAAAGTTTCACACCAAGTTACATCAAACTTTCTTTTACTCCAGCAAATAATTTCTTCTTCTTATTATTATTATTATTATCTAGTTTTGCATCTTAATTCACTTTGATTGTTTTAATATTTTGTAACTTTTCAAAGATATTACTCATAATCTGCCTTGAAATTTCTACAATTGCCCAGATTACAATTTCTCAATTAAGTTCCAAGATTGTATTTTCCAATTAACCCCTCAAGTCACCTTGAAAGTTAACCTTGAAATTTCTGGGTCATAATTTCCCCATGAATTGCTTGCAAAAGAATCTATTTAAAGTACAGAAAGTACCAAATTGTGGAATACTAACTGAGATGAAATTAATTTATACTTAATTATGAAGCCTACTGGTGCATAGATTAGGGATTAGGATATTTGGATCACAGTCATAAGGTTTCGTTCCTGGTAGCTGTCTTTGAGCAAAACACTTTATTTCACATTGTTACAGTCAATTCAGCTGGAAAAAAGGAGATGTACCTGTAATTCAAAGGGAGCCAGCCTCATCCCATCCTGTGTCATGTTGAATTTCCCAGACAACTATGTTAAGTGTATGCTTGCCTGTGTAGTGCTGAGCCACATGTGCATTAATTCTGTCTGTTCCATTGATCAAATCAACTTGAATACTCGTTGTTATAACCAACAGAGACTCAGAGAAGTGAAACCTACAATTAGTTAAATGGTATCAGGTAGTCTGTATCTTATTGTTCATACAGTATTCCTACCATCAAAGTTAAAATAGTTCCTTGTAATAAACAGTAAAACTGATAGGAAATAAGTTAGTTTGCAGTTCTGGCTTCAGGCTTTCCTGCAGACTTGAGCCATGTTTTGTAAAAAAAAAAGTGTTAACAATGCAGTTTTACTTTCACTTGTATCGTTATTTCTTGAGATCGGATTCAAAACAGATGAGTTTGAATATTTATTGTGACAGATCAGTTACTGCTGTGTGAAATTGAATGATGTATTTCTAAATTATGTAAAAATAATTACTCATGTTAAAAATTAAGCAAATAACACACTTAACACAACTTTATTTTCACCTCTTTCCTTGCATCGAGTTTTCTCGACTGGTTTGTTGAGACAGTTGTCACCATTCACCTAAAATATCTTCATATTCCTATGGAAAATAAGAAAAAAATTGCATCCTTCAGAGTCTAAATGTAGTGGAAAGAAAGGTCTAAAACAAAGTCAACTTTGTTGCAAGGAAGGAAGCAAAACATTGTAAATTCAGTCTTTGGTAATGCAATATTGCTGCTGCTACTGCTACTGCTGCTTTTGCTGCTTTTGCTGCTAAGGATGATGATGATAATAATAATAATAATAATAATAATAATAATAATAATAATAATAATAATAATAATAATAACAATAATAATAATAATAACAATAATAATAATAATAATAATAATAATAATAATAATAATAATAATAATAGACATGAATATTGTGAGTAAAGAGGTTGAAAAAGTCACCAGGTACTCCGAACTGAAAGTGGAAATGGCAAGACTGTATGGAATGCGAGGGGGTTATGTAAAACTGGTCGGAGGGTTGACCTCAATCCCATTGAAACTTCAAAATTTCTTAAGGCAACTGGAAATCCC
>NC_068988.1:4247116-4248734 GCF_001194135.2 Octopus bimaculoides
ATAATAATAATAATAATAATAATAATAATAATAATAATAATAATAATAATAATAATAATAATTTTTAAAAGGATTGACATAACACCTCACAAAAGTAAATAGACAATACGAAGAGTGTGATGCGATTACAATAGATGTTTTATTGGTTGAACGATATTTCGACAGCTAGCCTGTCTTTATTGAGTTCAAAATGAAAAGTGATTCATAGAAATTCAAAATTATGGAAATTCAAATTTAAAATCTGAACGAGGCAACCAGTGCTCCCATGTTGATGGAATTGCATCATCAGTCTTCAGTTTTCAAGTTTACAACTGGCAAAAAGAAAAAAAAACAGAAAAAAAGAAAAGAAAAAAGAATATTTAATCAAACAGCTTTGTGTAAATATGATGAAATTCCCCTTTTGTTTTATTCATCCCTCCAGGGTTTGATGCTAATAACATATATCTCTTCTCATGCATTTTAAGGACTTAAAATGTAGGAGATTCAGAATAGTTTCTGAGAATACGTACTTTCAAGTTTTTTTCAAAATTGCAGCTGGTTGATGTAAAATGTTCAGCAAGTTCTATCAACCTTCTGTTATTGTGCCTGATGTCATATTTGTGGCCATTGAATATTTTGTTTAATTGTTCTGGTGTACAACCAACGTAAATCAAGTTGTGTTTCGTACATTCTGCTGAGTACACCAAATGGGAATCTCTACACATAAAACCTTCCACGTAAATCCTAACATTTGTGTTATGATTCCTGATGGAATTCACTTGAATCATGTTGTTGCACAATGTTCAAGGCTCTCTTGCGGCTGTTTTTCAAGATACATCATGCAGAAACTCCACTATTAGTTTTCTTGAAGTCAGATGCAGAGGTTAATAGTTCTCTTAGATTTTTATTCCATCTTAAAGACTACAATATGTAACTGAGGAAATATAAGTTTGAAACAAGGATATTTTTCTGCAACAGGCTGCTAACTTTCATGTAACACTTTTGAAATGCCAGCGAAATTTCGGTGCCAGTTAATCACTAAAGGAATTCTGTCACATATTGTATTTTGTTTGCAAAATTATGTGTGAAAGTTTGATTTTCCTCACTAATCTTAGCTATGTTATTTGCAATTTCCTTTAATTGTAATTCACTGTAACTGCATTTGATATAATGGTCTACAAAAGCATTTGCATGTTTCCAGTAATCCCCTATATCAGTACAAATCCGTTTTAACCTCAAAAATTGGAATTTTGGATTTGACAGAATTCTATGATGTGCAACAACATGAGTCAAGTCAATTCCATGAGGAATCATAACAGAAATGTTATGATTTATATGCAAGGCTGGACGTGTAAAGATTCCCATTTGGTGTACGCAGCAGAATGCACAAAACACAACTTGATTTATGTTGGTTGTACAACAGAACAATTAAACAAAAGATCAAACAGCTGCAATTTTGAAAAAAACTTGAAAGTACATATTCTCAGAAACTATTTTGAATCTGCTACATTTTCAGTCCTTAAAATGCATGAGAAGAGATATATGTTATTAGCATCAAACCCTGGAGGGATGAATAAAACAAAAGGGGAATTTCATCATATTTACACAAAGCTGTTTGATTAAATATTCTTTTTTCTTT
>NC_068988.1:4248848-4276601 GCF_001194135.2 Octopus bimaculoides
ATTTCCATAATTTTGAATTTCTATGAATCACTTTTCATTTTGAACTCAATAAAGACAGGCTAGCTGTCGAAATATCGTTCAACCAATAAAACATCTATTGTAATCGCATCACACTCTTTGTACTGTCTAATAATGATGACAATAATAATAATAATAATAATAACAATAATAATAATAATTATTATTATTATTGTTATTATTTTTATTATTGGCCTCAAAGAAGAGATTCCAAAATGGGTAGGGGGTATATGGTGGGGTGCAAATTCATAGTACAGTATATTGAAATTGGTTACAATAGTGTAAAAATAATAATAACACAAACAACCCACTCACACAACAGTGAGATACTTCCAACAAGGTAAGATTAGAAACCCCTCATGACTCTGGCCATCTTTTATTCCAATCACCTTCTGTAAATTGAAATATCAATCCATAATTGTCCCTAAGCATTCTTTTGTTTTTGTTAATTTAAGAGAATACTCTCTGAACAATAATCCTTTCACTGTTGATGTGATCATAAAATGTTTCAATTTTACTTTGAAATCCCTAAAGCAACCTCTAAATTTACTTGTCTAATTATATTCTACCATTTTACTTAAATAAAAAAGTAGTTTTTACCCAACACATTTAAAACAATTTATTTTTTAATTCTGCATTTTCATAAACTTCTTCAGATTTGGCTTTCATCATATTTTTAGATTATTATTATTATTATTATTATTATTATTATTATTATTATTATTATTATTATTATTATTATTATTATTATTATTATCATTATTTGCATTCCCACTTGGTCTCATGCAAACAACATTTGAATTATTTGTTTTAGCTTGTAATTTAGCATTAGAATATTTAACAAATGGCCATTGTAACAAATGATCATTATATCTCATTATTACAATGGTTATTACATCCAGTTATTACAATGATCATTATATCCAGTTATTGCTATGAATTTGTTTTATTATGATAGAACCAACAAATGTTGAATAAAAAAAAAAGTGACAATGGCCTTTCATGAAACCAAATGACTTTATTTTTCTTTTCATTAGTTAACCATGAAATGAATATTTATTCAATAATTTCCCATGAAAGACATGATTAGAAATGAAATATTTTCACATTGTTTATTCACAGTTTGAAGCCCTGCAATAATACACAGCAAAATATGATGATTTTTTGGAGGTAAATTTCAAGAATTGATTCAAGGTAAGAGCAAAATGAAAAAAAAAAAGAGAGGGATAACGTTTTGAAGCAAGAATTTACTGAACATCAAACCTTAATATTAACATATGATGAAATATCTGACACTGTGTGTGTTGAAAGAAGAAATCTTCTGGATTGTTGGGGTATGAAGCAGGCAGAAAAATTCATGATAACATATGACAGGTTACTTGCTATTAATTAGAAACTTGACTCTCATCACTGAGCAAAATTTGGGTCCAAAGTATTTAGAGAATCCATACTTTAAAAGAACAGAGAAACTGTAATGTTGAAGCATCAGAAACCAATAATGTAGTCCAGCAGGAATATATTTGAAAAGAAATAAATAGCTTTTATCAAAAGCCCATAATATATGTATAATGCAACTTAAAAACATTGGGAGATGTTATTTTGTCAACAACCATTGATAAAATAATGAAAGAACATATATAAGCATCACAAAATTTTTAATACTGTCTACAATATAAAAAAACAAAACAGGCCATTTCCAGATATTGAAGTACAAATAAAAAATGGATCAGATATAGGAATTGGACTTTATTCTAGCAAGATAACTGTAAAATATTTGATTATATTGTGAAAGAAATTAAAAATGAAATATTTTCAAAAATAATTCAACAGAAATGAAAACGTTGTGCTATCATTGATGAGATTCCAATGATTTCAAGTTGACCAGTTTTGTCATTTTTATAAAAGTTGAGGATTATGGCTTTTTCACCAACAGATTTTTTTCAGTTTTAGCGATCTGAAAGAACATGATACAGAAACAGTAAACAATTCCATATTCCAGTGTCTAAATTTTTCAGGATTTGATAATGAATATCTAAAAATTAAACTGATTGCATTTGTTCTGATGGAGCAAGTGTTATGCTTGGCAAGAATTCAGGAACAAGTGTTAAACTTAAAAACAATTTTCCTGAGATCATACTTCAGCACTGCTTGAGTCATCACATGTACTTTGTTTCAGGTGATTCTCTCAAAGACATCAAACAAATAAACCACTTCAAAAATATCTATTGATTAGATATGCAGGATCATTCACCAATCAAATGGAGCTTATCAAAATTTCAAGACAACTTGGATTAGAAATCCAAAAGTTTACTAGAGTTTTAGAACCAAGATGGGTTACTAGTATCCTTAGATCAACAGCTACATTGAGATGTTTATCCAGCAGTATTTGAATAATTTTCTTCTAGTGAAATTATGAGGGATACTGATGGGATACTAACAAAATTATGAGGATACTGGTGAAATCATGGTGAAATCATTTTTGAACCCATCTAACTTTTCTTCAGTCACTTAGCAGAACATATGCTCATCAACATCCCAAACATCTGAGTTTATGCCCTTTTTCTGACTCAATCAAATAATGTCAAAATTATTCTAGGCTGTGGATAAGTTAAAAATAAAAATATTGACTAAGCTGAAAAGAGTTAAAACACAACCGAAATTTATATAAAAACACTAGCTATACTTGAGTCATTCCACAAAAATCAGAAATAGCAAATGACAAAGAACTCCAGTGGTTTGTTATATGATGAAGATGTAAAGATGTTGAATGAAATGGTTAAGAGCAGATGATGAGACATTATTCAAAGAAAAAATGGAATCAAGATGTACACATATATTCTTTATTGCTTTGGTTGATTGGAATTGGTTATATCCATGACCTTTGCACACCCTCTGAGTCCAGAAAAACAAAGGCAAGGAGAGAATTTAAGGTTTATAAAGGAAAGAAAATTTGAATAGCAATGGAAGGATGCCAATGTATAAGAAATGGGAGACGAGGAAAAGACACCATCCTCTTAAATGAGGAGATAGTTCAATATTTTGGATAGAAAAAGAGTTGGAATTTAATGATGACTATATTAGAATGAATAATAGGGATAGGGAGACTAAATGGTACATGGAAAGAAATTTAGTGGAATCTGGAAACGAAACTCAGTTAAAACCATATTTCTTTTTTTTTTTTTTGTAGTTAATAACGATTTTTTTTTCCTTTACAAAGAGTACTGACAGAGCCAAAACGAATTGTAAGTCAATCTGAAGAAATAGAGTAGAAACATCGCATGAGGATATTGATGGGAAGAATTTCTTTGAAGTGTAGAAATATAATAATTGGCAAGGTTGGAGGTGGGAGAGAAGTACACCATAATAATATACTTAGTCAGAATTTATATTTTCTGTTCATTTACTTTTGCTTCAAGCAATTGTAGAACAATATGTATTGCTATATATTCTTCTGAGATACTGCACCAGAGAGAATTTTTGGACAGTATATGTTTCGTCATAATGATCTCGGGAAGTTTTTTTCCATTCAAAATTTGTTCCATTATTTATGAAGGCAGACAGACGTCTTTGTCATAACTCATTGGTTCCAGTGAAGAATATGGTAAATAGCATATTTGTTGTTTGATTCTTTATTGTTACTACAAGATATATTTCTAAATGTCCAGCACAAAAAATATATTAAAAACAAAAATGAGTTTCTTGGATAGAGGTTTTTAATGGGTGCCAGTGTCAGGTGTTTGAGGTCCACCTGGTTAAATTAAATTTCTTTTGATGAAGCACAAGGGTTCTACACCTACAAGTACACTAGAAGCAATGTTTGTGGTCCTGAACTCTACCTCCAAGGGGTACCTACGTAAATGTAGATGGAGTTGTTTAAGAGTTAAGTTTCTAGACCAAGAATACAATGCATGGTTAGAACTGAGATACAAATACCTATTTATGCATCTGTTTATGCTTTAATTGTAAATAAATATAAAACTTGTTTGTGATGTTGATCAAGTAAATATTTTAATGAATAATTCCTAATCAACTGGAATAAATATTGAGATGAGGTTTATTGAGGAAATAAAAACACTATTTAAAGGGATATTTTTATAAACATTGATCCTCGCAAAGCACACTTGCTTTGTTGAAAACAAAATTACAGGTTTCGGCAGAGCAAGATGTTTTTGTTTGGTAAATGATAAAGATAGCAACACATTATTATTACTGACTCCTATGCAATTGACACAGCACAATGAATTGCAGCTTTGTCAAGGTAGTTATTAATGTGTAAATTGCACTTGATAGCAGGAGACTGCACCGAGAGAAAATAGCAATCTTTGCTGGAATGTATTTAAATAGATTTATTGTTTGAGATACAGATATACAGAGGCTTTTTAATGCAAAGGATATTATAGATATCTTTAGATTCAATAATAATCAATATGTTAAGAAAAAAAATTAAACCCCTACAGATTTTGAAATGGTGCATTGCTGAAAGGATGGCTAAATGGAATTGTCATAGTTTTATGATTTCAAGGCAAGCCTATAGTCCAATCATGGCATTAGGTATTGTAGTATTATACCATACTGAATGGCATGATATTGTTATACTTTGTGCAGTTGAGGAGTTTGTTTCCCAACTACATGGTTTTAGGTTCAATCCCACTGCATGTTACCCTGGGTAAGTATCTTCTACTACAATATATATATATATATATATATATATAGAGAGAGAGAGAGAGAGAGAGGCTTGAGACAGGCACACACTCAGACAGGCACACACACGCACACACAAGGTGACAGAGGTACACACACACATACACACACACACGCACATACATAAAAACACACAAACACATGAATATGCAGAATACATATGTACACACATACATATGCACACACACATATACATGCATACACACACATATACATGCATACACACACATGCATACATACATGCATGCATGTATAGGAACACACACACACAAACACACATACACTGATCCACACACATGCACACAAACAAACAAAAAGGAATGCAGTGTGAGTAACGGACAGAGTCAAGACTATTGAAGAGGTTGCAAGATGCAACAAAAATTTTAGAAAAATAAAAAAGAAGTAAGTGGAAATTTTACCGGTGAGTGTGTTAAATTATCAAGCACCAAAAGAAAATGACTCTCCCCAGACACAAGAGAATATATATATGGGAATGAGAAAGGAACAAAATACCTGTCACCTTGCTGCACTCAAGAAGACTCGTTCTCTACAGCAGAAGCGTCAAGGCCAGTTTCCCTGGTGTAGAGGATTGACCTACAAGAGTCTTGTGCTGATACCACGTGAAAAGCACTCATACCAGTACCACATTAGAAGCACCCACCACACACTATATTATGTGGTTGGCATTAGGAAGGGCATCCAGTCATAGAAGCTATAGCAAATCAGACTGGAGCCTGATGCAGCTCTCCAGCTTGCAAACTCAAGGCAAATCATCCAACCCATGCCAGCATGGACAATGGACGTTAAATGATGATGATGATGACAATGATATACATATATATATATATATATATATATATATGTGTGTGTGTGTGTGTGTGTGTGTGTGTGTGTGTGTGTTAAATGTTAAATGACACAGGTATGGAACACTTAATTTAAGACTCTGAGTTATTTAGCAGCAATACATTTTGCCCTGCATCAGCTTCTACAAGTTAATCCATGCTTTTATATGGGAGCAAACAGTGTTGGTGAAAGCCAAAGGTTGCACGCACACACCTACAGCTTCCACCAATGGAGATTGTTCCCATATCGAGTATGCATTAAACTTGCAAATGGTGATGCAGTGCAGCAGTGCATTAAATTGCTACTCAGAAACTCAAAATCTTTACTGTAAGTGTTCCATTCCTGTATCATTTTATAAATTCTATAAAAAGATACTTTTGGTGTTACACACATAGTTTGTTGATATATATATATGTATATATATATATAGAGAGAGAGAGAGAGAATGTAAATAAGTAACAAGGATGTACAGGTGTCAATACAATTCCGCTGTTTCAAGTGCTTCCATTTAATTGATCATTGAAAACATTACATCAATTTGAAAGAAACTGCTCTCTTCAGACACAGATGGCTATTTAAGATTTCAGACATAAAGGATAAACCATTTGTAACAATTTTACATCAATAATAGAAAGCCAAATAATTACATTGTTTCTTTATGTAATATCTGTGACAGAATGAGTTAAGAAAGTAATGCACATCTTATTAAGCTTTCTATAATTTAGAGAGTAGCAGAGGAAAAAAATTGTTGTGGGTCACTATTTTGTTAATCTCTAAATTATAGACAGCTTAATAGATATGCATTACTTTCTTAACTCATTCTGTCACAGATATTACATAAAGAAACAATGTAATTATTTTGCTTTCTATTATTGATGTAAATTTGTTACAAATAGTTTATCCTTTATGTCTGAAATCTTAAATAGCCATCTGTGTCTGAAGAGAGCAGTTTCTTTCAAATTGATGTAATGTTTTCAATGATCAATTAAAGGGAAGCACTTGAAACAGCTGTAATGTATTGACACCTGTACATCCTTGTTACTTATTTACATTCTGTTCACCTAACTTGGAGTTGTGCAGACTGTACCGAACTGGCAAGGTGCCTCAGCTTGAGTACTTAATTTAACTGAATCTTAATTATATTTTGTGTGTGTGTGTGTGTGTGTGTGTGTGTGTGTGAGCGAATGTTTGTATCTCCTTGTCTTATAATCAGAAGACCGTTCTCTATGAATGTCATTCTCTTCCAGGCTTCTGTCAAACAGATGTCTGGCCATGAAAAAGTATTACTTTGCTTAGAAACTGGTAAGAATTGATAACAGGAAGGGCATCCAACCATGAAAATCTTGCTTAATAAGCTACAACCATGTAGGCATGCAAAGTGGATGCTAAAATGATTATAATTATTGGTAAATTAATAGATATTCCTTTAATGAACATCATATATCTCTGGCCTCATATGTGAATCATCCTTAATTTTGGTCCTTTGGTCCCTCGCCTGCTTAGTCTATAATTGTCCTGCTCAGCTTCTCTCCAACCTTTTTAGTTGAGAGTGGATATCAAGGTCACTAACTGAGTCCTAGAACTGCTCAACTATTTAGCCTTTAATCCTAGAGTTTCCAAACTTTTCTTCTGTATGGAACTAGAATTCACATACGCTGCAAACCCTCATAAACAATGACCACTCATCTGTAAAATATTTCTTTCACCACAACCATGCAGTATCTCCTTTCTCAAACTAAAGTTAAATTCTCTCTTTAAGCTGGTTACTTTCTTTCTTGAAAATTCCACCTACAGTTTAACAAAGTACCAATAAAGATCAAGATGGACCCTAATTATTTTAACCTCTTTGAAGAATGCAATTGTGTCTACCTAATACTTCAGATCTTCCCCCAAGTCAAACAGTTGTTATTTATATGTATGTATGTATGTATGTATGTATGTATGTATGTATGTATGTATGTATGTATGTATGAATGTATACATACATGCATACATCCCTTATTTCTCAGAGTCACTTCACTCAGCAGGGAAGAAATTACCTATTTTATCTCAGACTTCAAAAATTACCTTCTTGTATTGATTTCCCATCCACTTACTTCCATCATTCATTCACTTATCTTGATTCATTAATTTCTATTCATATCATCTATTTTCTCATCTTTATTTACTTCAAACTCTCTGATTTTTCTCTCTGTGAATATCTTCTCCCTATCTCTAATAACATTCAAAGGTTCTCCAAAACAATGGCCCAACATTTTATTCTACAAGCCACCTGTTACTCTCCCAGACTGTAACACTGCCTTCTAGCAACAATTGTCACACATCCACAGACTTAAAAACATATTTTTCTACTTCTCTCTTGTACAACTACTATCCTTCATGGAATGTAAAGTAGTACCACTCTCTATAAATACTTATATATTACCTAACCTAACCATTTCATAGTACTGCCACCTTTGATGTTTCTCTGTCCATTAATGTAGTCCTATCACCTATCATTTTTCTCTGACTCTTTTCTTACAGTATATTCTTTTTCATTATACTTTTTCATTACTCTCTCCTTTCCCACCTCATTTTTTGTTCTATTTGTATGTACATGTTATGTTACGCATATATATATGTATATGTACAGATACTTATATATTTGCACATGAGTATATTTACGTATTCACAGAGAGAATATATCAGTATGTGAGTACCTACTCAAAAGAGAGAAAAGAGAGAGAGAGAGAGAGAAAGCGTTCCCTCAAGTCAACATCTTTACGATTGATTAAAAGTGTGATTAACAATATGCATGGTATTGCACCCACAAAAGTTGCTGAATTATAAGGGAGAGTAAGTTGCCTCTTCCATTTGTAGACACCTAGGGAAAGTGTTAACAAAACTGTAGCCACCCATACCTGGGAAATGGTGAAGACATTGGCAGCAGGACCAACAAGGTGGAGGAGTTCTTGACTAATAGTTTGAAGGTTACTAAGGCTAAGTGGAGGATCTGTACCATCAGACAACAGTTGGACATCAACTAGTAAGTTGCTACTACAGAGCAAGCCCATCATTGACTATGCTCATTGCACTCTTGTACACCAATTGGTATTTGGTATGGAGGCCCAGAGAGGTAGCCTAGAGGGAGTGCAATGTCAACTGTCTTATTGACCATCCATAGTAATTTTGTTCTGAACAGAAAAGTCAATGTCAAAGTACAGTAGACAACTGACAATGATTAAAGAATGGAAGGTAAGGAAGGGTCAGCCAACCAGCCAACCAGCCAGCCAGCCTGCCAGCCAGCCAACCAGGTTGTGGTATGGAAGCCAATACATGACCATCAGAGGAAAGGCAATCCTATGCCAACATGCATTAGTGTTCTTGATGATACAGAAGTGGAAATTTCTGATGAGTTAACAAAATGTGTGGAAGATTGAAATAAGTAGAAGAGCCACTGGCAGACTGATTTGATTTGCGATTGACCTAAATAAATATGACCTATTCATCTCGCTTTATGTAGTCATTTGTGTTTTGTTAATTTATTGTAAAAGAGTACATCTAAATAAAAACAAATAAGAGTACAAATATTACATCTAAAAAAGAAAAAAATTTCATTTACTCTGGAGATGTTGAGGTGATTAGAGAAACAGGGAAACAGAGATATTATTTTTGGAGACCAGCCATTTTTAAAAAACTTGTAGATTGTTGATTTAATTTCTTTTTTTCTTTTGGTACCATGAGAAAACAAGGAAAATCAGCTTGAGGACATATTCTCCAACAAAGGCACCATGGCAAAATACAATTCGATATTGTAAGTAACTCTGTAGAGTTGCTCCACCTGCTAAAAATAGCAGCTAGTTTCAGAGAGAAGAGAGAGAGAGAGAGAGAGAGCATTCCCTCAAGTCAACAGCTTTACAATTGATTAAAAGGGAGAGTAAGTTACCCATTCTGTCCAGGATGCATGGAATAATATTGTCCAATATAATAAGATGGGAAGGTCATGTCATGGCTGGGCTACAATTGATTTTAAGTCAGTTCAAACAAGACTGACCTAAAATTATACAAGAACAACAATGGAACATTGATTTTAAATTTTCGAATTTTGGCACAAAGCCAGTAAGTTTGGGGGAGGGGGATGAATCAATTACATCCACCCTAGTGTTCAACTGGTACTTATTTTATCGATCTCAAAAGGTTGAAAGGCAAAGTCAACCTCAGCAGAATTTGAACTCAGAGCATAAAGATGGACAAGATGCCATGAAGCATTTTTCCTGGTGTTCTAATGGTTCTGCCAGCCTTAATTAGAAGAACAATGGAACATCAATATTTAATAGTAACATCATCAAATAATTGACAGCTATTTCTTTAAGTTACAGTGTTGGGTTCAATTCCTGTCATAAATATAATTCAGTGATGGATCTACTTCACAGGGTTACATGGATGAGAGGAATCTCATGAAAGAATATTCAGTTTTCGGTGATGGTATATTGATCCCTTGCATTAAAGAACATTCCCTACCCTCCTATTCAGGTACAATGGTGTTGTCTTGATATAACATTGGGATTAATTTCATAGACAAGAATTTCAATCTGTGAAAGGATGTATTTAATATTTCTATTAATATACAGAGAAATATGGTGAAACTGCAGTGTGAATTTGTTAACTTTATTATTCCAAACTAATTGATCTTCTCCGCCTTCTGATCTCATGTCAGATATAAGTTTAGTAATGAGATAACACTGAAATCATTGCTTAAATGCCCAGAGCTTAGCTAATGACAAGCGAAACAATATGGCCTTTTCTAGACAACACTGATATTTCCCAAATGTTTTCGAAAGTTGCAAAATTTGATTCTAAATTCTCGAAACATTCCATTGATGAAATACTCAGCACATTGAAGATAACATCTGCTTTTGATATCAGAAAATCTCTCATTGTACTTACAAGACATATTATTTTGAAAAGCGCACAAATTCTTTTGTGAATACGGCATAACTAGGATGAGCATTCTGGTTGCCTCTCCTAACTCATTTTATGCCCGGACTATCACTAAATCTTAGAATTGGTTAATTATGTTGATTGTAGAAGAATACATTTTCTTTATTTCTTCAGTTATTCATATCAGTCCATCATGCAGTGGTAAGTGATGAGAGCAATTGATACAATATAGCACGAACAACAGTTGTGGTTATGTCATTTAGTAAGCTATAGAAAGTCTTAATACTTCTGTGAGGAATTTGATTAAAAGATCTTCAGATATAAACTAGAAAGAAAGAAAATGGAATTAAACATTGAAAGCAATTAATGCACAGAGAAATGAAGAGTGGAATGCTTTTCAGATATAAACCTTTTGATAGAATTGTATGCAGTTGGCCTTAAAAATAACTTCTTCAATTAAGCGAACTTGTATTTTATTGCTTATTTAGTTACAAGTTATTAATTTATGTAAAACATCCCAAAATATTCTCTCTCATATTCTTACCAAACAAACTGTGACCGATTTCAAAATACGAGAATACAAATCAGTAAGAGAAAAATAAATGAATTCAAAATTGTACCAAAACAGTTCTACACATAATTCTTGTTTAAAATCCTTCATTATAAATACGCTTAAGTAATTTTTTGTTTCTCCTTATTTTCTTAATCAATTTAGTGTCTTCATAGCCACCTGTCCATCACAACCACAACCCTTTCTGTTAGGTAATCTTGTTTTGGTTCAACAATAAATAATAATAATAAAGTAACTTGTTTGTGACCTAAGCACATATTCCTTCTTTACTATTATGTTGTTCCTTGTACTTCTGATAGAGAGATATGGCTTCTACTGAGACAAAGATTACTCAATATGAAGAACAACAACTGCAAAAATAAAACTGCTATGGCAGAAAGAGCTATTTTGAGAATTGCTGCCATGACAAATATACCCACTCAGTTCTTTTGATGGTTAATAATATAAAGGGTATAAAATCCCAGATAAAGTATGAATACTGAAATTCTTTCTGAAAAAAAAAAAAAAAAAGAGACATTAGACCCGTCCAGACCATGCAAGTATGGAAGAAAAGTGGACATTAAAACTATTTAGTTCTCAGTTTGCAACTTCTGCTCATCAAAAAGAATAAAATTGTGTGTGCATATATATATATATATATATACATGTGTGTGTTCACACACATATTGATATTTGTTCCATCCAAGGTGTTGAGCTGGCAAAATCATTACTAGACTGGAAAAAATGCATAGCAGCATTTTTTCTGTCTTTACATTCTGATTTCAAATGCCACCAGAGTCAATGAAATATGTACCAGTTGAGTACTGGGGTCGCTGTAATCGACTTTCATCTCCTCCCCCATTATTCCTGGCCTTGTACCAAAATTTGAAACCAATATTTATTTCATTCTTTTCAGTTGTGTTTGATGTGCAGAATCAAAGCTACTGTAAACCATTGCAAGTTGATCAATGTCCATTATTTACGTTATTTACATTGGACAGATATTTGTCCTCATTTTGTTTGTTGTTGTTGTTAATAATAATAATAATAATAATAATAATAATAATAATAATAATAATAATAATAACAACAACAGGAAAAATACTTTAGGAATGACAGCCCAGGTTCGAAATTCTCCCAGGACACTTGATGAAGGCTGAGAGTACATAAGCTGAAACATTGTGTTAACAACAAACAAGATGAGTACAAATATCCATGAAATGTAAATAATGTAAATAACGTAAATGATGTACATAATTCCTTATCTCTCAAATGTAGAACTATTTTATCAATGTTGTTTGCAAACCCACTCACCTGTATATTTGTAGTTGGATAGGAATCTTTCATTCTTATGTAGCTCCAACCATGAAATTTAAAAGGAATTTTAACTCAGAACCTTAACAGTCAGAAGAGATATAACTCAAAACAACTAATCCAATATTTTGGACTAGTCTACCAATCAACTTCCCTCAATTCTACTTTATTTATTAACTCCAACATGATGAAAGGTAAAATTGGCCTTGATTGGATTTGAAATCAGATTGCAGGGATCCAGAACAAATGATATCATTCTACTGAACATTATAATAACTCCGCCAATATAGATGAATTTATGTTCATTTCCTTGTATATATACACAACAGACTAAAAACTGATATTGTTGTTTATATTGTATTTCATAACTTAACATTTTGACAAATAGAAATCTCTTAAACCAACAGGTGAGATTGAAATAAGAACTGGGGTCAGACAAAACACTGCAAAATATTTTGGACAGTCAGACTACCAGTAAATGAATGGAATTGGTAAAAAAGTGATATACTAATAAGATTAATTCACTCAACTATAAATGTCTTCTGTAAAAGATAAGATGAATACATAATTAACAAAAATTAATATTGTATTTTAATAAGTTTAACATAGAAGAATAAAACTTTGCTTAACATAAAATAGAGTTTAGTAAAGTTTTAACATAGAAAGTAAAAGTAAAAGATATTCTCTAAAAAGAAGTTTATTATCATATCTTATCTTTATTATCATCTGTTTATCATGAAATCTCGTCAGTCTTGAATATCAAATGTTAATGAAATTAATTGTATTCTTCTGTGTTTTTATAGTTTTGGCTTAGATACGACATTAGTAAAATAATTCAAGTTTGGTAAGTTTGAATATTTCAGTGGTGACCTACTAAGATGTCAATTTGAAGAGTGTATTGATAATGTTAAGACAGATAGATTCTCATAAAACCATGAAAACTAAAAATGAAGAGATATATCACAGAAGAGAAAGGAAAAATAAAATACAATAAAAAAATTAAAAAGAAAAGTAATGATAAATGAAAATTGATTTCTGTAGTGAGTGAAACAAGACTTCAACACTTCCTTTTTATTACTATTGTCATCTAGAAGCTATTTGAAGTGTTATCAAGATAGAAAATTGTAGAAGATGATGTCAAAAAATAAAAACCAATATACCACCCCACCTAATAGCAATAAATTAAAAAAAAAAAAAAGAAATTAAACAGACATCTCTTTATTTTCAATGGCTCTGCTGTTCTCTTGCTCTGCACGTTTTGCAATGCTTTTCTTTATCACTTGTCAATATTGCTTCATGACTTCTGAACAAGCTATTGTTGAAGGCTGCACTTGAAAACGAAAATCTCTTTCTAGCATCTACACTCTTAAATCAGGTAAAACATTCTTTACTATTTGGCTCCAAAACACAACTCTGATACTGAATACGCTACACACACACACACACACGCACACATATATATACAGGCATTGTATACTAGTGTGTAAGAGAGTGTAATGGTTTTTGTGAATATAGAAAACTGATAGCAGACTAGTAATTTTTTTTTTTTTTTTCAGCTATTAATCTCATGTTTTGTATTGCCTATCAATGAAGACGTCATTTTTGTATTGTCATCTCTTCTCATGCAATGGTTTTTCACTTATGTATTATTTTGTTTCAGATATAATTGAACCTACACCCTTTACTTCTGTTGTCGCTGTATCATGGCTGATCGCTCTAATGTAATCCTGTTTTGTAAGTCTTCAATTTTTTTTTTTTTTATCATAACATTTAAGTAATGATCACTAAACTTAGCCCTAATGGCTTCTACCACACTAAGAGCTACTAATATCAGTTGTTGTATTACCTAAACTTTACTTTTCGTGAATTCATCTTCATTATAATCTCATTATAATCTCAACTATATTTCATCTACAACGGAGCTAAAAAGAGATTTATGGTTGGGTAAGCTGATAAATACAACTGCTATAAAGTAATAACATTATTTGAATATTTTATATGGTTGTATAAATATGTGTGTGTGTATGAGTGAGTGTATATATATATATATATATATATATATATATATATATATATATATATATATATATATATATATATATATACATATATATATACATATTTATATTTATATTTACGGGTTAATATTTATATTACTTCCTAATGTATTAACGTACATATGTGTGTGTACGTGTGTTTGTGTGGGTATATATATATTCCTTCCATATCAGCTATCTCTTATGAGCATAAGGTTATATAATCGGATTGTTACCTAACACTCCATTGTATCCCAAGTGCAAAACCGATTGGTAATATCAGCCATGATGGATAGTTAATACTGTACATTTATTTTCCTTTGCCAAATAAACACATGCACTATATATTTGTCAAATGTGACAAATGTAGAGAAGAAATTAGCAGTTAGAACACACAAAATAACAGTTTGTGATGATTTTTCAGCTCCAATAAAACATTATATTTTACTTGTTTCACTCATTGGACTGTGGCCATGCTGAAGCAGTGCCTTGAAGGATTTACTCAAATAAATTGATAACAGTATATATTTATTAAGTCTAGTACTTATTCTATCAGTCTTTTCTTGCCAAACCACTAAGTTACAGGGACATAAACAAACCAGCACCAGTTATCCAGTGGTAGTGGAGTGACAAACATCAACACACACACACATATATATTTAAGGCAGGCTTACACATAGTTTCTGTCTACCAAATTTACTTGCAAGGGAGTGATTGGCTTGGGGCCAGTCGAAGACACTTGCCCAAAGTGTCATAATGTGGGACAGAACCTGAAACAATGCGATTGCAAATCAAGCTTCTTAACTGCACAGCCATGTCTGCATCTATTTCATACATACTTAAGTGTGTGTGTGTGTGTGTGTGTATGATATATGTTATGTGTATAAATATAAATTTATATATACACGCACACATGAACATATAAACGTGTGTATGAGATGTTTATCTTTAATAAATATCTTTTGAATTCAGGATTATATTCTTGTTTTACCATTTTTTGTTTTTCATATTTCCTTCCCTGTCCTTTGTGTTTTGTCATGAAATTCACAAATTTCATGTTTATATCCGCTACTGTAAATAATATCATTCTTCAGTTTATTATTGAGAAGCTGGCAGACTTATGGTTTGTAACAAAGAAATGCTTAATTAATTATTTTTTCCTACTAATATGTTATTGAATTTTGTTTATGAAGGTGTGAATGTTGGAGTTCTATTTTTGATGTGTTTTTGACTGTGAAATACATGAATGGATTCAGCTCAATGGTTTAGCACCAGAACAGCTCTGACTTAGCTGACCTATAATCAGAAATATTCCATCTATGATGATCCCTTCTTTTATTAAGGCACCAAGTATCTATGTCATCCAATGCAGCCTTGATATTAGTTTGTTTCAGATAGTTGTGTAAGATTTAACCTGTTTTTAACCATATTTCTGTTGGAATACACTACTTTTGTTTCATACGGTTCCATATCTAAGAGATGAAGAATTATGTACATTATTTACAATTGACGGCTATTTGTCCTCATCTTGTTTGTTGTAAACACGTTTCAGCTGATATACCCTCCAGCCCTCATCAGGTGTCTTGGGGAAATGTCGAACCTGGGTTCTCATTCCTAAGGTGTTTTTTGATGTTATTATTATTATTATTATTATTATAATGCAGGTCTCTGCCTGGAATCGAACTTGGAATCAATAGCTCGTGCTCTTAACCACTATGCCATATGCCCGTGGACATATGGCATAGTGGTTCGATTTCAGGCAGTGACCTGAATAATAATAATAATAACATCGAAAAATACCTTAGGAATGTGAACCCAGGTTCAAAATTTCCCTAAGACACCTGATGAAGGCTGGTGGGTATATTGGCCGAAACGTTGTGTTAACAACAAACAAGATGAGGACAAATATCTGTCAAATGTAAATAATATACATAACGTACTTTTGTTTCAATTAATGAAGAATTTAGGGAAAAAAATAACTTTGTCATTATTAAGTTGGTGTTTGGAACATTAACATGAAATTTTGTTGGAAGATTTTAATTTAGATAATTTTAAAATAAGACTTTGGTATCACAAGACCAGAGCTAACCTCAAGAGGAGTGGCATCAAAAGAATTAAGGGAAATTTGGCTATTATATCTGGTAGGTCAAGCAAAGTTTCTTTCATTGATTTGCTGTAGTTTTAATGCTGTGTTTGTTTTACTTACTGCTTTATCTCATGTGTTGTTACATAATTTTGGTCTATAAAATTATTTCACTCTCCATTACTGACAATCATTATTTTTATTCATTTTCATTTAGCCTTTCTTTTTTTTGTATAATAGAAAATGCAAAAAGACTCTTAAAAATCTCATGAAACAAAACCTAACATTTATTAGACCCAATCAAACTCACTGAAATTAAAAATATAATTAACAATAAACCGGAAACATGCAAGCTGCTGAATAATCTTTAGACGTTTGACGTTATTGATAAATTCAGATGCAAACAATGGCGTTTTAAACATCATGACTGTCATACAGGACATAGAGGTACCTTTTAACTGGCTGAGCATGCAAGCAGAAGACAGGCCCACTGCAACACATTACATAACATGATATAAAAAGAAACAAGTTAACAAAACGAAAAACATTATTTGATAATAACTACTACATACAACATGGCGAAAAAAGATTAATAGTAAAAAGTAATGCAAATCTCACCACTCAGATATGGTACCCTAGCAATTATTGAACATAAAAACGCCATAATAGACTACATACTGACAAGTAATAAAACCATGTTTCAATAACCAGATAATTTAAATTTCAGAGATAATAAATGAGAAATATAGACAGCAGCTTTGGCATGATTCTAGCAGACAATAAAATTAGCAAAAATACCATCCACTAAAAATACTCTCATCCAGAAGACAGAATAGGAAATATCTTGAAGAGAAAACAGGGATGTTCTTAAAATGTATTTAAACAAAAGAAAATTGCATCGTACAAAGAAGAAAATATTTTTTAAATTGTTTAGAAAATAATGTTTAGGAAAACTTGTTTTGAGTTATACAAACATGAACTAAGATAGCCACCATCCATTGATCACTGTGAAAAAAGTTACCATCGATTAAATTGACCCCAATAATTTACTGGTACATATTTTATCAATGGAAGGAAACACAAAGTTAATCTCAGCTGTACTCATAATGAGACATGACTAAAATCACAAGATATTTTGAATGTTGCTCTGTTGATTCAGTTATTCAGTGGCACCCACTCCGTGAATGGTCTTTAAATGTTAAACATAAACATTTGGGTACATATTTTAGTGAGAGAACAACAGGAAAACCTTAGACCCGCTATTGTAGTTATTTTCTTAATAGAGAAAAATCAATGGATGCAGGCCACAACTTTACATCAAGGTTGCTGAAATTTTACAAAGGTACATCAATGTAATAACATAAGAGTCTATAACCTTTCCTTAAAACAATTATCAATAAATATAATTATTTTTAAACTTATCAGACAAATTGTATTATGCATTGATATTTATTGTTAATTTTAAATGTAAGTATATGAAATACAAACTGAATGGAAAAACAACTTGAGCCGATTGTATTGTGCAATGGTGCTCACTATTATTCTAAATATCACATGGACAGATGTTTGTAGTTATTTCATAATTAGGTATTATTATTTTCTTAATTTAGACTACTTACTAATTAAAATTAAAATTTTATTAAATACCATCTTAAAATATAAAACTAAATAAACTGAAACGAATTTTGTCAATTAATGTGTAATTAATGCAGCTGTGTAAATATATTAGTCTCAAATTTGGGCACAAGACCAGCAATTTCAGGGGAGGGGGTAAGTTACTTACACTGACCCCAGTGCTCAACCCTGAAAGGATGAAAGGCAAAGTCGACCTTGACAGAATTTGAACTCAGAGCATAAAAAGATGGATGAAATGTTGCAAAGCATTTCACCCGGTGTGCTAATGATTCTTATTTCTTTATTTCGCACAAGGGGCTAAACATAGAGGGGACAAACAAGGACAGACAAAGGAATTAAGTCGATTACATCGACCCAGTCTGTAACTGGTACTTAATTTATTAACCCCGAAAGGATGAAAGGCAAAGTTGACCTCAGCGGAATTTGAACTCAGAACGTAACAGCAGACAAAATACTACTAGGCATTTAGCCCAGCGTGCTAACGATTCTGCCAGCTCTCCACCTTACAGCTGTGTAAATAGAGAAAATTGTTTTTGAATATATATTTTCTTACAGTAAAAATGTATGCTAAATACTTGTCACATCCTTTAAAACATTTTACATTGGTATTCATTGCATTCCTATTATCATCATCTTTTCAGAGTTTGGTTGAATTAAGTACCAGTTCAGAGCAAAAGAGTTATGAGGTATTCTAATCCTTCTTAGTTATGGAAGCAGAACCTAGAATTATTTATAGGTCTAGCAGTAAATTTATCAATGACAAATGTGTTAACAAGAAAGAATACAAAAGTCTCCTTCCGTATGTGAAATTACTATTCTCGGTATGCAGAAATGGTGTAGCTAAACATTTCTATTAATTGAACTCTGTGTAAAACCATGGACACAAGGAATGTGCAGACATCACACACAGGTAACGGAGAATGGATTTCATGCATAGCAAAAGTATAGGAGTACTTAGTAGTAGGAGCACTCATGGAATATATACCTTCAGGTGTGAAGAAGGGTCTATTGATAGCTTCTGGTACCCAGGAAACATATTTATTATTAGAAGTGGAGGTTCCAAAAGTGTGGTTAAAATAAGAACAAGATCGTAGCATTGAGGAGTTATTTCCACAGCTGATAACAAATGGATTGTTTCTTCAAGTAAAGGGCAGACTGTATGAAGTAAGGTAATGCATAATAGTAAAATATAGGATTTGATTAAGGATGTATACTGGTTTGAATGAAATGAGGCAAGGAGACCCTGCTGGATGTGTAAAGTTATTGTGACTGAAGAACTTGACAAAAGCGAGTGGAGAGAAAAACTTTTAGAGGAATCAAATGAAATGTTCAAAAGAGACTTGATTGCACTGGTAGAAACGACTGATGTATATAATGGATAACATTTGAAAAAAGAAATGCCAAGTGGGAGGAAGAAACTTGCAAAGGACAAAGAATGAAGGAAGGCAGCAAAATTGGAGGCAGCTGGTTTCAGTAGACTGAATGCTCACATTCATGCACGTATAAATCAGAAAGTGGTTAGAGTTGGGACATTTACAGCTGTGGTTGGCTTTTGTTTGAACAAAAATATATTCTGCTAGCATTTGTAATTAAATTTTTCATCCTTAATTAATTGAAACTGGAATATCATTTTAAGCATATTGAAAGTGAAATAACTAATGTTTATAAATATATATATATTTGTGAAAGCATGCTGGGCTCATAAATGAGGGTGCATGGATTAGTGGTTAGGGTCACAATTGCTAGATTGTGATTTCAATTCTTAGGCTGGGTGGTGTGTTGTGTTCTTGAGTAAAACACTTCATGTCACTGTGATCACTGGGATCATGCTCTGTGATCACTTTCACACCTGACACGTGGTTCACGATGAACCTGTTCAGACAACATCGATTTGGTAGGGATGGTGAGCTAATGTGCAACACGAACATTTGATCACTATAAACAAATCATTTGTGCAGGTCATTCAGCAAAAGCTGAATGCTCATACATCATCTTTGATGGCAGACTCCAGCATATATATATATATATATATATATATATATATATATATATATATACTTTAGTATAAATAAATATATCAATAAATATTTTTGTAGATTCTTAATGTCCTGATATTCAAAAATTTTTTAAACTATTTTAAAAATGCTTAGTAAAAGTTGAAGTGCCGTTCAAGGCAATCCATGTTTAAACAGTGTTTCAGCACTCTCAGCAAATGTCCAAAAGATTATTTGTCTATTCTTCCAAAACAAAATTAAATATTTTATTTAGAACTAAATAAACTTGTGTCCTGTGAATGGCATCAAACATTATTCATGATCCAAGACAAACTCCTAGAAAGTCTGACTAGGTACCGTGGACAGGTATCATTCATTGTTCAAAAAAGAACAAGAGAAGTTATCACCACTGGAATTGATGAAGGATTCACAAGAATGAAATACAAATTTTAAATCCTTTTTAATGGTATCAACAGAACATTGCTCGCAATAGTTTCAAGCTAATACTGAATTCTTGTTTCATATTATTAAATAGATTGAAAGAAAACTGAAAACTAATGGTGCCACTCATGATCAACATTTCCAGGTGTAGTGGCTCTTATCATCAAACATTAATAGTCAACATAATAGTTAAATGTATTATTAACATAATAGACAATGACATATTTGTGGTGGAAATAAAGTCCAGTTTTATAAACTGGTATCCTAATAGTGTACTATAAGCTGAGCCATTTTATTGTCCCCCACTATCAGTCATGGTTTGGGGACATATAGGTTCCATCAGGCTGTGAAGATGCCAGAGAATAGGAGATTTATTAACCAAAAGGTTAATAAACAATTGTCAATGGTCAAGTCAATCAGGTAAGAGACAATCAATTGAGAGGTCAGTGGTTCATATCATGTTAGTGGTAGTCTGTACAGTAACCGTTTTTATGACATGTTAAAACTCATTCCACCCTGCTGAAAGTATCAGAAAGTCTGAGAAGACGAAATCTATTCTCTGCTGTGACTAAGAGAAACAGTAACACTACTAAGTGTTTCAATGAATTTCAATACTGACTTCAATTCCATCTTTGGATATGGCCTGAGATATATATTTGTTCGCATTTAACATAGTAGTAGCTATGGTTACCAACCCATCGATAACAATGCAAAAAGATTTTGGAATTATAAAAGGAGGCAAAAAATAAAAATTTAAAAAACAGTAGAAATAGAATAAGTCTCTCTTGGTGGAAACTATAAACAACCTTCTTTAAAAAAATATTTTACAATCACTAGTCTCTGATGGTCAACAATCAATTAATACATGGTGAACATTTATTTTGTTTTTTATCTTTGTTTTTCTTTTTTTTTTTAATATTTTCAGCCAGAGAGAAAGAATTTGTATAATTGTTACGTATCTTAACCTTTGTTTTGTTTCATTTTGTTTTGAAGGAATGGTTTCTTTTCAATGTATTCTTTGGAAAATGGATATCACTTTGTGTCTTACAATGATTGTAGTAATTATTTCTTGCTTGATGTTGACTGTTCTGGCTGTTTGCTTTTTTTGTTTATTTGTTTTGGTTATGCTTTCTGACTCACCCAGCTAATTGTAGGCTCTCGTTTCTCATATTCATGCTGCAATGACACTGATTGAACAATTTCACAGTTTTTGTTTGGTTTACAACTATGATAATATTGATTAATACTTGATCTTCATTGCTGATGCTTGCACATACACATACAGGTACATACATGAATACATACACGCACAAATACACATAACATACACACATAAATATGTAAATAAGCTCATATACAAACACAAGTGCATAGATATATATGCATATTGACACACACACACACATATGTACACACACACAGACACACACACACATATATGTATGGTGAATTTCAATTTGCATCAAAGGAAGACAATCATTGATTATTAAAAGAATTGCACTTTTGATAGTGGCTCTTTAAGTCTGCTAGGATCCTACATGTCTTCAGGCAGGCCTCACAAAGCTGTGTGCATGCCCTTCAGCGCTATCACTTTTTAGACACCAATCAGTTTGCAAAACTTGCCACATCAACAACTTTTTATCCAATTTTTTATGATGAACACATTGTCGTCAATATTTTGTTTGACCTGAAGATTTCATTTTCTACACGTGAACCAACCCTTGAAACAACACCAAGAGCCATAAATATCACAGACAAAATTTTATTTTTCGGATACAGTTTGCAAATTGATATGTTTGTTTTCAAACACATTATTTATATTCTTCATGGGAAATACAACTTTTTCAAATACATGAGCACCATTTTTAACCAGTTTTCTCCATTGGTGACAGTGTGGGAAATTATGTCTTTGCCTGTTGAATGTTTTGCAAATCTTCTCAAGAATAAAAATATAAAACAATCATCCATTCATTAACATTAAAACTGTATTAATGATAAAATATGAAAACATTAAAATACTATGCATTTTTTCTTGTGAATAGACAAAAATGTTTTTTTAGTTTATGTATGGTGGTTAAATAGATGAATATGTGATGCATTGCTAATGGTATATTTTGTTGTTGTTTCTTTGTCTGTTGCTGATTTTGTTTTTGTTGCTTTTTTTGTTTTGGAAACCAATCAAATCTTAAAGATACTATGATGTGTTTATTAATATTTTTGCTTATATATTGTCATGCTACTCCTTCAATTGTTTATTAATTTGGAACTTGAAACTCAAAACAATGATTCAAGAAAATTTCAGCTTCTAAAATAGTGTAAAGATCAGGAACATCAGGTATTGAGTTCATGATTTTTCATCTGTAAACACAAACATTCAATAATACATATTTTTATATATATACATGGATATGGCACCTTGGCAAGTGTCTTCTACTACAGCCTTGAGCCAACCAAAGCTTTGTGAGTGGATTTAGTAAACAGAGACTGAAAGAAGCGTATCATACACACACATTCTTTTCTTTTATTTGTTTCAGTCATTTGACTGCAGCCATGCTGGAGCACCACCTTTAATCGAACAAATCGACCCCAGGACTTATTCGTTGTAAGCCTAGTACTTGTTCTATCGGTTTCATTTGCCAAACTGCTAAGTTACGAGGCATAAACACACCAACATCAATTGTCAAACGATGGTGGGGGGACAAACACCAACACACAAACATATATATTTATATTTATATATATATATATATACACGATGGGCTTCTTTCAGTTTCCATCTACCAAATCCACTCACAAGGCTTTGGTCTGCCCAAGGCTATAGTAGAAGACACTTACCCAAAGTGCCACGCAGTTGGACTGAACCCGGAACTATGTGGTTGGTAAGCAAGCTACTTACCAGACAGCCACTCCTGTGCCTATATATATCTTTACAACAGAAATGTTTAACAACTGAGCAACCTTGAAATCTTGCAAGAAATCTTAAATATTATTACTTTATTGCTGAAAGAAAAGAGAAAAATGATACTGCTCACTTGACCCTAAATAGAAATGTTCTTTGGAAATATTAGAGAAACCAATAAAAGAAAATAGAAACTGTTGTATCTAATATCAAATATCTCTTTATTTTATCATAAAATTGTTGCATATATTTCTCCCCTTTTCACAGTTTTGCAACAAAAATTTTAAAAAGCTAAGACAAAAATCTTATCTTGTTCAGTTGGTCTGCATTAAAAGTCTTCAATATTTTGCAGTTAAGTAGAAATAAGGGAGCAGGCATTATTGATTGAACAGCCAACGTTTAGAAACAAGAGAGAAGGCAAAATTCTAACCTCGCAGTTCTATAATGTAAACATTGTAACAAGAATATAAAAAAATATGAAAAAAAAACATTATTGATTATAGAGCTTTTGTTATAAAGGAATTGATCTACTTGCATTAATATGCATATGCATACCTCTATCTTTTGATATATATGTTTGTGTGTATATGTGTGTACATGTGTGTATTTGTGTGTGTGTGTGTGTGTGTGTGTGTGTGTGTGTGTGTGTGTGTGTGTGTGTGTGTGTGTGTGTGTGTGTGTGTGTGTGTGTGTGTGTGTTGATACAGTCGTGGTTGTGTGGCTAAGAATTTGACAACCTTTTGGTCTCAGGATTTGTCTGACTGCACAGCATGTTGGGTAAGTGCTTCTACTATGGCTCTGGGTCATCCACTGTCTTGTGATACAATTTAGTCGATGGAAATTAGAGGGTACACACACATTCATATATACACACATATATATATATGTTTCTTTTATGAAATTTTCCATATCTATATGAAGTAGGACAATATTTTTTTTTAGATAGTTTTCATTTCTGCATATTAGATCCTTGTAGTTTGTTTGGAACAATAAAGTTCTCAAATCCATCTTTATCTAACGTTTCCTGTCTATCTCAGCCTCATCTTCAGGATATGGAATGGTGTTGATTTGTGTAGTGTCTCTTTACACAAGAAGCAGATTTTATTTATTCAGATTTTACAGCCAGAATTTCATTGTTATAATGTGTGAGAGTTCTTGTCAGCAGATTGGCATTTTAGCCAAACCAGATGACATGGAATTCTAATGAAAAGTAGGAAAGATTCTACAGCTGTTTCAAGAATAATTATATTCTCATAAACAATCACTTGTCTTTTTTGAACTGTCATTGTGAAATTTTATTGAAAACCACTGTTATCATAACTAAATCAGGTAGACTGATTTCATTAGTTGGAACATTTGTGGAGGTTAATTCTGTCACCTAAATTCCTGATGTTCCTTTAGTGTCAATTCTTCATGTTATACTTTACTATGTAATATAACCATATGGGGATACATAGTCACTATTAATAAACTAATGCGTGTGTGTGCATGCATGTGTATGCATGTTTGTGAGTGTTTCAGTGTGTTTGCATGCATGTGTATGTGTTCTCTTATGCTTTTACTTGTTTCAATCATTGGACTGCAGCCATACAGGAACACCATATTGAAGGGTTTAATTAGATAAATCAACCCCAGTACTTTATTTTAAGTGTGGTACCTATTCTATCAGGTCTTTGTGAGGATGTAAACAAACCAACACTCATTGCCATGTAGCAGAGGGACAAACAATTGCACAAAAATGCTTACACACCAGGAAGCTCTTTAAGATGTGCCATTTGCTCAAAGTGAATAGAACCTACCTTTAAAACTGCTGAGAGCAAAAGACATGTTTATTTCAAATTATCTCATCAACAAACTATATTCTTTCTTCTTAGATAAGACATAGCATTAATCAGTGTGTAAAGAAATTGTGATGCAGTGGTGTTCGTTATAACTGTCAATAATATGGCTCCTTTCCCCAGTTAGTTTTCGAGACAAGTTGCACTCCTGTTGATAGGCTGTCATTCAACCTACTTCAATAGCAGCTATATCTTCCTCAAAATTAAACTATAGGCACAAGAGCGGTTTCCCAACTACATGGTTCCAGGTTCAGTCTCACAGCGTGGCATCTTGAGCAAGTGTCTTTTACTATGGCTCCGGGCTGATCAAAGCCTTGTAAGTGGATTTGATAGATGGAAACTGAAAGAAGCCAGTCTGTAAAAAGCATCCACTACACACTTGGAGTAGTTGGCGTTAGGAAGGGCATCCAGCTGTAGAAACCTTGCCAGATCAGATTGGAGCCTGGTGCAGCTTTCTGGCTTGCCAGTTCTCAGTCAAACAGTTCAACCCATGCCAGCATGGAAAGCGGACATTAAACAATGATGATGATGATGATGTATTTGTGTGTTTCTGTTTATCGCCCCACCATTACTTGACAACTGATGTTGGTGTGTTTATGTCCCCATAACTTAGCAGCTTAGCAAAATAGACCAATAGAATAAGCACTAGGCTATAAAAAAAATAAGTCTTGGGGTCGAATTGATCAACTAAAGGCGGTGCTCCAGCATGACCACTGTCAAATGACTGAAACAAGTAAAAGAAATAAAAGAAATCTTAAAAATCGATATATTATATATTGTGGTGTGTGCTCCACTAGAAGGGAAAACCAGTGGGATGGTCATAGGAGGATTAAATGTCTGTTTGATGAGAGAAGACTAGGCTCTTAACACCAATGTTATTCATTCAAGGTTAGACAGGGATTTACCTATCATAACGAAATAGGATTACTACAGAATGTCACCCATATAAGTTTATTCCAGCTTTCTGGTAAGGAACTATATGTAATTCTGTGGATTAGCTGTTTATTGATGTCTTGTGAAAATAAAATAAACTGCTCGAGGCTGTATTTTTCCCTTTTTCCTCTTTTACATGTAACTCTTTGTATATTCAAGTATACACACCACACATACACACACACCTAAAGACATGCACACACACATAAAGACATGCATACACGTATACACACATCCATATGCATACACATACAAACACTTTCACACTTGTTGGCTGAAAAGAATGTCATATCTCACATGCAATATCTTTTCATATTTTAACATATAAAGGAACCATCTCTTTTTTTTTTTAACAATATGAGACACAGATGTAGATAAAGGAAGGCCCGCAGTGAATTAAGAGACAAAATCAACATGAATGGGTAACAACCAAAGTACAAAATCTCAGTAGTTTGTGACATAACAACATTCACATTTGGAATGGCATTTATGAAATATAAAAAAAACTGTCTCCATGATTGACAAGCTTTTCTTCAACAACAATAATCACTTGGTACATGTCATCATGCTGTGCCCTCTATTTATTTGCTTTTACCTTCCCAAAGTTAGGTTTCTTTAGATATTTTATATAAATGATGTTGATAGTTACGATGAGGATAACGACAGTGATGATGATGATGATGATGACGGTGATGGTGACAATCATGATCATGATAACGATAATGGGGACGACAATGGTGGTGGTGGTGATGATGATGAGGAGGAGGAGGAGGTGGAGGGTGTTACATTTTGTGAACAAAAGCAGCATAAGCTGTAGTTTTTCAATGGACCAATCATTGGTTCTACAGAATTTCTGAGAGTGAGAGTTATGAGAGAGGGTCTGTGCAACTCAGGTGGAATAAATACCACAAGGTATTTTTGCTCAATGCATTAATTTATCTGCAATTTTCTCACTGGTACGTGTAGGTTTCGTCACTACAACCTCACCATACTCTTACACTTATAAACATTCATGCGTCTGTGTGCATGAATATACATACACACATGACGGGCTAACACACAGCTTCTGTCAACCAAATCATATTCCTCACATTGTGCCGATGAACATGAAGCTATAACAGAAACCACAAAAGCACTTGTCCAAGGTGCCATGCAGTATGATTAAACTAGGAAACACATGGTTGCAAAGCAAACTTTTAAAATACAAAGAGACATGTCTATACACAAAATTGCCAATAGAATACAAACTCTCTTCAGCCATATCTTCTCGTTACCAGCAGAGTTTCTGTAAAGTCAAATCTCCAAATACCTTGCTCTCCTGCATTAGCACAAATGTCTTTTACTTGTCAAAACTTAAAAGTTAAATCTTATAAGTAAGATTGTTGCCTCTGGTATCTGCTCAGCCTAGATCGGTGTTTGGGATATAAAAAAAAGCCTTCTAGCTGTCACCTGCCGATGGATTCCATTCCCATTTCGTCCCTTGGAACAGACGTTTCCTACCAGAACTCATCATTGTTGTGTATGTAAACTGACTGAGCTTTCTCTCTC
>NC_068988.1:4276611-4281611 GCF_001194135.2 Octopus bimaculoides
TCTCTCTATATATATATATATATATATATATATATATATATATATAACATTCTATCAATTCTAAGACACACCAAAGTTTGGTTGTCTCTCACGCTTTTCTTCAATGATCATCTTACTGTTACTTCAACCACACATACACACACATGCACACACCTCCTCTGTTGATGGTACAGTTTATCAGGTGCTGACTATCAAAAACACAAGATTAAAAAGCTTGTATACTGCTGATACATGGCAGACAATACAGATGTTACACAAACGAACTTCAAAGAAATGCAAGGCCATTCATCAAAATGATAAAAACATTTCATTCACCCACATCTATAATAACAGGCCCACATCTGTGCTTTATTTTCTCTTGGCCACTTCCTATTGCAACAAATTCATCTTCTTTCAACAAACAAGTTTCATATGGCCACCACTCAACTTGGAACCTGTACGTAGTTTCTCAACTAGCCAGAAATAGCTGCAATATCTCCCTCATCTCAAACCTTACTGCCTTAAACAGGGGAAGCATGATGAATGATGTACTGTAATCTCAGTCATTCACAGATTTATTCGATGACATTTGACTAATGATTCGACAACAATAACAATCAGTTCATACGTTTTCCTTCCCTTCCCAGTCCCCTCCCCTCTGCCACTCACCCATTGACCATAACCTTTCTTTTTCCTTGTTGTTCCATTCTCTAGAGTTTGGTGCTGCCTCTTTTTCTAGTTACTTTATTCTGGTTATTCATTGCTTCATAAGAGAAGTATTGGTGATACCCGAAGTCATTTTCGGATTCTTCAGAAGAAAGGTAAAGAAGAATCTACAGCTCATAGTTTGCAGCAATAGGAAGCCTGTGTTTGAAAGTAGCTTCAGAGTACATATCCAACCTGAATGATTGCAACAAAATTGCCTCAACTAAAAGCATGCAAACTTGAAGTAGGGGAGGGGTTGTTAAACTGGATAATGGGATAAGTCTACAACATTACTGTATTTTAATTATGGATTTGGTGCTAAACACATCCGCAGCCCATCTTCTGTTGCTAGCATGGACCTGCCCAGATTTAGGTTATGCATCAGTCACACCAACCTGATTGATCTAAGAACACCTGTGAGCATCATAAGGTGTGCTTCTCTCCTTCCACCTGTATAGAAAGAAAAGAGCCATTCTTGCTAGAAGCGACCATCTTTGTTATTTCAAACCTGCTCCTAGTTCTTCATTCATCTTCTAACTACATTAACTTTATTAAACTCTCCTAAATATCTTTAACTTTTAGTCAAAGATATCTTGCTAAGGTTCTGACCACTGTTTCACATTCTTAGATTAACTGATAACAACATCTATTACACCATTCTAAGATGGTAAATATTATTTGATAGCTAGAAGAAGGCAGGGCAGTGAAATTATTTTGGGAAATGGCTGTGCATTTGATTGGTGTTGTTCTTTGTTGAGATGTTATTGAAGAATCTGTCTGAAAGAAGTAGAAAAAGGGAATTAACATTTGGGAGGAAGGATTATGTCTTCTGTTGAGATAAGACACGAGTAGAAAAATAAAGCTTCGAAAAACAAACACACACATGCAGTAGCATCCACACATACACACACAAACACACACACGCAGTAGCATCCACACATGCACACATGCACACACACACGCACGCACACACACACACACACACAAAATGAGATTACTGTTATTATTAAACGCTAGTATGTTATCTGAAAATACTGCTGTAAACAATGTCATTCATATTGAATGGGGAAAAAATTGCTAAACTGTAACAGATGACTACTATTGGGGAGTGAGTAGTTGAATGATGATGATGATGATATAGGAGGAGGGAGAGGGGAGAGGAAATTCCTTCAGGAGTACACAAACAGACACAAAATGACGAGACAAATAATATCCTAGAGATTAACTTCAGCTTAAAATCCCTGGGTGAATAAATGCTAAGCACAAAAATAGTGAGAAGCATTTTATTCTTATAACATGAAAAGTGTGAAAGATTTGGGCTGTGTCAAGAATTTGGCTTTGGTGCATTAGCTCTAGGAATGTTAACAATCTTGTATCTGTTGTCTCTAACATTGCATTAACAGTTTTCAATGGTGTGGTCTGTAACATCTAATTAAAAAGTAATGTTTAGTTATAAGACAACATACTAGATTCATTGTCTGTTGCATTCCACTTTAAAAACTTCACTTTCTATTTGTTTAACCAACCATATCTGTGTAAATATTAAAGACTATTTCTTTAAATTGTTTCTATAGAGTTGGGTTGTTTTATATTTTAGTACATTAACAGTCACATTTGATATTATTCCAAGTGAACCCATTTTTGACAGGGATATTTATAGCAAAATCTTGTCCTAGGTGCAGGCATGGTTGTAAAGCCTGGTTCAATGCTGGTTGTAAAGCAGTGGTAGGGGCCAAACACAAACATGCACACCCACCTTCCTAATGCCAGCCACTTGAAGAGTGGTTGGCATTAGGAAGGTGGGTGCTTTTTACATGTCACTGGCACAGGAGCCAGTCAAGCAGGACTGGCATTGATCACATTAGGATAGTGCTTTTTATGTGCCACCATCATGGGAGTCAGTCAGTGAGTACTGGCATTGGCCACATTTAGATGGTATATACATATACATATACTTTTGTTATTTACACCACCTGTCCTCGTCTGTTGTTATTATTTGTATATTCTCCTACATATATATATATATATATATTCATATGCATGTGTGGTGTGTCTATATGTGTGTGTGCATGTGTGTGTTTGGCCCCTACCCCTGCTTTACAACCATCATTGATATGTTTATATCCCCTGTAACATAGCAAAAGTGACCAATAAAATAAGTGCCAGCTTTTAAAAAAATAAGTCCTGGGGTCAAGTCGTTCAACTAAAATTCTTCAAAGTGATGCCCCAGCTTGGCCGCATTCTAATGACTGAAGCAAGTAAACTATAAAAGACAAATAAAGATACAGTTGAGAATATTCAGTAGCCATTAGTCAAACATATGAAATTATTTCTAATATATTTATTTCTTAATTCTATATTTTTAAAACTTTAAATTAATATTTTGTTTTAAATTCTATATATTTATCAAATTACAATATTTCTTGATGTTTACAGCAAGATATATAGTCGTTGTTGTTGCTACTGCTGTTGTTAGATTCAAAACAAATCTGAGCTGACCTATGATCATAAGCATACCAGCCATGACCATCCTGTCTTTTTCCTCTTTAAAGTCTACCCACAACCACAATATCCAATGTGTATGTCTTTTCTGAGATGACAGAATGTGATTAGGTGAGAGTTGACTGCTGTTTCTAGCAGGTTAAATGAGTTCAACAATAAAATGAGACTGGAATGTGCTTTTTATTCACATGGACAAAGGTAAATTACATTTAATATCATTATATTATATGAAAACATTGTAGTAGTAGAGTACTAGTGTGATATATTTAACATCTTCATCACGCTAAACGTCCACTTCTCCTTGCTTGCATGGGTCAGATGGAATTTTGTTGAGGTGGATTTTCTATGGCTGGATACCAGTCTTGTTGCCAGCTGTCACCTTTTTCCAAGAAAGGCAGTATTTCCTAATGGTCAGCCATGTATTCTTTGTGTGCACGCACACACACACACACACACACACACACACTCATATACATATAGATACATCCATATATATATATATGTGTGTATATATGTGTACATATGCGTATTTACATATTATATACATATATAATGTATGTATATATATGTACATATGCATGTATATGTACATATATGTATGATATATACATGTATTTATGTATATGTGTGTGTATATATATATATATATATATATATATATATATATATATATATATATATATATATATATATATATATATATATATAATGGAAAAGGTAAATTAAAAGAAATGTCTTCAGTTAAGAGAGAGTTAATTGGCCATGTCAAATGGGGTGAATTATTTAGAAGAAAGACCCATCAATATATTTTTACATTGATTTATTGATCAGCTGTCTGCACCTTTAGCAGAATTATTGACATCCCTATCTACAGCTTCTCTCTTTCTGTCTCTCTATTCTCTAAACTTACCAATATAAACCAACCAGAGCAAACAACTGCAGTTGTTTCGAGTTGGTTTATACTGGTAGAGTTTTAAGGCAGTGAACTAGCAGAATTGTTAGTATGCCGGGCAAAATGCTTAGCAGTATTTTGCCTGTCTGTACATTTTGAATTCAAATTCCGCCGAGGTTGATAAATTAAGTACGAGTTGCATACGAGGATTAATCTAATCAACTGGCCCACTTTCCCAAAATTTCGGGCCTTGCACCTAGAGTAGAAAAGTATATTGGTAGAGTTTTAGTATCTTGGCATTTTCAAGAAAGGAAGAACACATTGGATGTTGTTTGAATGCTTGAAGCGAAAGTACTGGATGCCTAACTAGATTGTTTTTGATGAAGGAGTTGTATGATAAAGGCTGACTTGTGGTTAAACAAAACTAACCAACACATAATCACTTTTACCATAAGTATTCTTCTTCTTGCCCCACAATGGACAAAAAACTGCCACCTCTGCTAATTCCCCCATTTATTTGGCAGCTGCAGTTGAAAACAAAAAGGAAACCCTCATCTTTCTTACATTTAGTTGTGTTCTCTGTTGAATTGAAATTCTAAACAGAACTGCTGCACCTCCTGCCCCAAACCCCTAAGTCTACAGACTGTCTCCCATTCTTCCATCACCTTACATTTAATAATTCGTATTTGATAATGCACTTTCTTTGGTAGTCACCATTCTTTACTCTCTGACCCACTGCAAGCAGGATTTCTAATTGTTACAATCATTCTCAAAAGTGGCAATGATCTCCAAAACCTTATGATCAAGAACTTTTCTATAATCCATATAAATTCAACCTCAGAAGCCCTGCCAACTCATTTATCCCTAACACCACAGTCACAACTGGCCCCAAATCCCAGTTTCATCTCCTTAACAACTGCAG
>NC_068988.1:4286005-4288140 GCF_001194135.2 Octopus bimaculoides
TAAAGACATCATTTGCCATATTCCAAAGAGACTTTAGCACTGAGAGAGATGTTATCCACATGGAAACATACAATATGCTGCCAGTTGAAGGTAATTAGGAGGAAAATGATCAACGAAAATACCAGATGTGGTGAGGTCAGACTCAAAATATTCATAAATGAAATAAAGTAGAACAAAGAAGAGAGTGACATATATGACAGGTACATTGTGGGACAATAGTAACTTGTAAAAATAAAAGAGAATACTAATATTTCATTTTTGCAGAATATCATATTCTTTAAAAGATATCCATTGATTAATTTAGAAAAAACTCAAATAGCGCCAGACAATTTTCTTAATTCATTTACAGTTTTCAAAAGACTGAAACATAATGCCAAGTTTAGATTTTAGTAATTTGAGTTGTTTAAATATATTTACAGAATATTATATGGAAATTTCTGAAAATTTTTGTGAATTTTATTGTTATTCAACATGTATATTGTAACCGTTATATACTGTAATGATATTTTAAGTGTAACAATATATATATAATATATAATATTAACTATACCTATATATAGCCTTGGTCTTGTTGTCTCATTTTATTTAACACACACACACACACACATATGAACTACCAAGAAGGTTTATGAGTAGCACGGTAATTTATGTTTCCGCTTAACCTAGGAATGGAAAATGAAATTGAAGCCTGGTTATTGGGAAGGTCATTGCACTTTAATGATCATAAGTTTGCAACCAATGCCAAGTACAGCTACTAAAGTGTTTTGGGAGTAGATTATAGATAAGGACTACACAATATACTTGTTTTACAGGAAAGCAAAAACTTTTTGTTAGAAACAGCCACATAAATGGTGTAATGAAATTGAAGAAGGACATTGAAACTTTCCCTCTGCAAGTTTATTTTTTTCAACAGCAAAGGGAACTATTTTTCAGAGAGATAAGCTAACAAAAGTCCCTTTATTCTGTCCTCCCTCATAGCCTGCACATAAACTAACAGTGAATGCCGCATAAAGTTAAATGGCATGAAGCTTCTGAAAGATACGTATAGCTTTTGCTAGTGGAAGCAAAACACAGTGGAGTTATGATGTAAGCATGTGTTAAAACCCTCATAACTTTTTTATTTTTACAAATTTTTAGAAAAGTTTATCGATTCTGTCTTCTGCAGAATGGAATCAATACGATTATAAAAAAAAAAAAATTTTAATTCCCCACCCTGCTGGCTGTTTTCTCCATTTCTGCATGTCTAGGTTTATAGTGAAACAGCAAAAGGATCACGGCATGTGAAGCCCTCACCAGGAAACTCGATTTGCTAAAAATAACAGCTAAATGTTTGGAGAAGTTTTGTGTTTGTGTGTGCACGCATGCAACAATTTCTACAGCTTATCCGAATGAACAGAGAAAGAAGTACACAGAAATATATTTTACACACGTGTCATATACATCGGTTCTGTTTTCTCACTTTAAAGGTAAACGATTCTGATAGACACAATTACCTTGCTGTCAATTCATTGGATTAATCCCAAGAAAAATATTACAAGTTTAGTCACTGGCTCAGCACCTCTGTTTGTCTTCTTCATTCCAAAATAATAAAAACTTTAACACAATAGGAGTGGCTGTGTGGTAAGAAGCTTGCTTCACAACCACATAGTTCTGGGTTCAGTCCCACTGTGTGACACCTTGGGCAAGTGTCTTCCACTATAGCCTCGGGCTAACCGATGTCTTGTGAGTGGATTTGGTAGATGGAAACTGAAAGAGGATTGTTGTATGTATATATACATATAAGCAATGTTAATTCTCTAAATGAAGTATTAACAGTAACTGCACGATAAAGTGTAGTATATTACCACTTAAGTGTGGCTGACCCCTAGGGGTGGATGTTACTGTTGCTTTTAGCCCCAGGAGGACATCTCCTCCAGCTGGCTTATCGACACACGACTGTGTCCTGTTTGCCAAGGGAAGTTATCCCTCTCACCTCGATCTGCAGCACGAACGTATCCGGATTTCAGGGTTATTTCCCTTCGTCGGCGTCCGACAGCTGATGACCTTGGTGAGAGAGACAAAAACCTGGCAAACTTATATCTTCTTTTCCAGTGAAATTCTTCACTGATATTGAAAAGGTGAAAACAAGCAATGTT
>NC_068988.1:4288766-4290994 GCF_001194135.2 Octopus bimaculoides
ATATATATATATATATAAAGATAAATTAAATATAGAGATATTCTATTGACAATCCAATAATATATGTATATACAATATTACATTGAATACTATGAATATAATATATAACATAATATTATATAAATAATTATAAAAACCAGACATTAGAATTAATTTTTAGAATCCAGCCGTCCTTTCAAATGGAATTTCATCTTTCTGAACCAAGGACCCTGAAATGACTATATATATAATGGAACTGTGAATATGTATATCAGAAAAAATATAAGTCGAAACAATTTGTTGGCCTTTTATGGATTTTATAATTATTTATATAATATTATGTTATGTTATATTCATAGTATTTAATGTAATATTGTAATATAAATAAATTATTGGATTTTTCAATAGAATATCTCTATATTTAATTTATCTTTATAATTGAATTATACCAATATTTATCTGGTATCCAACTGAAGTGCCAGTGAACTGGATGTTTAACACACCCCTTTGAAGGATTTCTTTTCTTCAGTTTGTTACCTTACATATATATATATATATATATATATATATATATATATATATATATATGTGTGTGTGTGTGTATATGTTTGTGTGCCTGTATCTATGCTCCCACCATCACTTGACAACCAATGTTGGTGTGTTTATATCCCCATTATCTAGCAGTTTGGCAAAAGAGACAGATAGAATAAGTACTAGGCTTACAAAGAATAAGTCTTGGGGTTGATTCGTTCAACTAAAAGTGGCACTCCTGCATGGCCACAATCAAATGAGTGAAACAAGTAAAAGAATTTAAATCTTTACGAAAATGGGGAAGTCTATTGCTTGACACGTGACAGCTCAATGGTTGCAGCAATATCTCAGGGTGATACAACCAGTAACTGTTGTCGTGATTCATTTAAACTGTAGATGTAATAACAAGGATTAGTGGTTCTAATGATGCAGCTCAGCTCAATGTCGGGTCTATTGAAACAGCCAAGAGGTGGTTGTCATGAGAACACAACTTATTCTTGGTTGTAATACAACAAATGTGGAGTTGAAATGAGACTTCAATGATGGCTGTAATATCACAATACAATGTTAATTACAAACTTGATAAAGTTTTATGTGAAGTTATTCTTTTTTATATTCCCTAGGAATTTCCGGCTTTCCAATTTTCTAGTCTTTAATCTCTGTAACATCTCCTGGTTCTCTGGTACAACTCCTCTGTTGTTTTCCCTTGCAGCTCCTTCAAGCCATTCATCAATGGATTCCTATGCATCGATCCAGCCATTAACTAACAATTCTCATAGATTTATTTTGATTTTTCTCATATATTTTTTTGAAATAATTTCATTTCAGTTCAATTTATTTTAGAGATCTTTTATCTCCACATTTCTGTTTAAATGGACGTTTTGAGCTGTAGACATTTCTTTTTGAACATCTTTCAGGAGTTGGATATTTATATTTGAGAATGTCTGTGAGTGCATGTGTGATGTCTGCAGTGTGTGTGTATGTGTGTGTGTGTGTGTGTCTGTGTGTGTGTGTTTGTGTGTGTGTGTGTTTGTGTATGTGTGTATTTGTGTGTGTGTGTGTGTGTGTTTGTATGTGTGTGTTTGTGTGTGTGTGTATTTGTGTATGTGTATTTGTGTGCGTGTGTGTGCGTGCGTGTGTGTGTGTGTGTTTGTGTGTGTGTGTGTGTGCATATATATATATATATATATATATGGCAGTGGTTGGTCATATAATGTATGTTGACACATTTATCCATTTCTTTTGGCTCGTATTATAAATAAGTTGTTTAGAGTAACTGTTCCTATTCAGCCTGAAAGATGTAATTTTTGCTTGAAACCTACCCACAAAACCAAATCCATTTGATACTGAGATTATAGGAGAAACTTGCTACATATGTTTTGGGAAGAAAAAGATTAAGAAATAATGTTCTTCTGGAATAGATCCTGGTACCAACTTTCTTCAATCTTTTATCAGTGACATGTCTGCAACAAGCTCCTTTAAATTTAGATACACAAATGATGTAACCATAAATTAAACATCCAGTTTATAAAGGTTTTCTGGTGCTATTTAGAACATTGATGACATCTATTCCATCCCAACAACAATTATGCAAATCAAAACTCAGACAAATACCACAAATACCTCGGAGAATTACATTTGGTAGACGATGATAAAAGGGAGGCATCAGGCTTTGCAAAATGTTGTTTACAAATTCATTCTATCTTATCTAGAAATAA
>NC_068988.1:4292661-4295482 GCF_001194135.2 Octopus bimaculoides
ACATATATATATATATATATATATATATTTATATATACACATATCTAATTCAATAAGATTCCAGTCAAAACCTTGTGGTATGCTATGCAAAGCAAATCCACAGTTATTGGCTACCTGATGTTATCATACAGTGCTCCTGTTACTGGATATACATAAGGAATTCCATAGCATTCATAGAGTTTATATAAATAGATAAATACTAGAAAATGGAATGAACAACATTCTTCATTTAAAATCACTACAATTGTTTCGATACATTTTTATACTCATAGTACCTTGGTAAGACATTGTGTAGATATTGTCATGAATCCAAGGAGTAAAATGTGCCCCTTTAATTGATCACTTGAATCTTTCATCAGATCCTACTGTCATTTCACTCAGTGTGAGGATGCATATCCAAAGCAGTGTGTTATTTTCAGCAGTTTGGAGTCAACAAGGTGTATGGTTGGAGAGTTATTTTTTAATCACTACAATTGTTTCCACCCAATGTGTTTCTCCAAAAATACAGGTATTTGATTATGCAACTGTTTGTTTGCATAATGCAATCTAGTTGTGTTTCCTCAGGTGATATTCAAGTGTTGTCTCCCTCGACCAGATCGCAGCCTACCACCAAACACAAGTTGGATATACGTTAAGTATATGTGGTTCATAAACAGTTACACTAGCACTGCTTGTATTTCATATTTGAATGTGTGTGTGTGTGTGTGTACATATAAGGGACTTCTTTAAATCAGAAGACTTTCCCCATATAAGGTGTATAGTAGAAAACACCTGGTGGAGGTGCTACATGGTGGGACTGAACCCAGAGCCATGTGGCTGAGAAGGTAACTACTTACCACTCTTGCACCAATATATGTATATATATGTGGAAGTAGGAGGGAAAGGGGTGAAAGAAACAATGCATGAAATTATGCTTTCAAGTGTGTGTGTGTGTGTGTGTGTGTGTGTGTGTGTGTGTGTGTGTGTGTTTGCATATGTGTATTCGTGTCTGTTCACTATGATATTTGTATGCAATGCTTTGTGTTACTGGACATAATGGGAAACTATGTTTTGTTATCACAGTTTTATCACATAATTACTAAGTTTGATAAAATCTTAAACAGCATTCCTTATCTAATATCACATTATAGCACAAAAGAGAATCATAAATGTTCTTTTATTAGAAATTTCAAATCAGATGAAAAATATTATCATACACTATAATGTTCCTGAAGTTGTTCTTGTTGTTGTAGTTTGTTTTTATTATTGTTATAGATTTTTTTTTTGCTTTTTATTATTATATTAAATTGTGAAATATTTCAATATTGCCAGTTATTGTGCTCAAAACAAAATCCTGGAATCTAATCTTCATAATTAATTCAAAAAAATTTGTCATAATTGATCATATTCAAATCATTTCATAGGGTCTTTTGCTTTTTGCTTCCATTTTCTTTCTCAAAGGCCTGTTGGTAGCCATGTCAGCTGCAGATTGGACATCTAGGTAAATGGTTAACACTTCATGTTCTGTAAGTGACGCTGAACTCTCTCCATGGCCAACGTAATTAACTCTCAATGACCATGCACAGAGAAGCATAATTTACCATTCTAAGTAGCAGCACCAATTTCAACCTCTGCTATGAAAGTGTCTACAAAATAATAGATTCCACTGATCTCACTTGAAAGTCAATAAGTCTTATCAGCTATTGATGGACAATTTTGATAAGGAAAATTCAAGTTATTGATTAAATCATCTGACAATAGATAGATTATCAACAAGAGAACAGAGAGTAAATTTCAAAGTTTGGCAGTTCTTCTGCTCTTACCAACGATGTATTGTGTCCATCAATTGATATTTTAGCATGTCTAGCTGACACTAGAAACCACAGGATACTATAAGCAGGAGGAGCAATATAAATCTGGCTAGTGTTGCATCCACTTGTAGTTCTGAGATCAAGTCCTCTAGTGGACAGGGCTCTGAAAGTATGGGACTAATGAGGCTTCAAGCTTTTATAAGATAAAAGACAAATATTTACCCCAAATAAGATCCTGGTTTATTTCAGATGAAATTCTCAGATGATCTGAGATCTGCTCCCTCAGTTGACTTGCTAGAAATAATTGTTGAATATCCCTCCAATCCCGTCCCACTGTTGAGCACACATTAATTAATTTAACCCTTTGGCAAAAAGACAAGATGGTCATGGCTGGTATGTCTGTGGTCATAAGCCTGTTTATTAGGGGCCAACTAAATAAAAGCAGTAACTTCCCTGGAAAATGATGAACATGTAGATAATATCTAAAGTGATGACCTTCTTAACACAATGGGCTGTAAATCTCACACCCTTATTGTTCATTAGAGGAGTTATGTTGGCCAGTAAGGCATATTTGACAACATCATGAAGTTTTATATGGAGAACAACTATTCAACCACATCTTTCATCTCTTTCATGTTCATATATCAATATAAGTATACTGCTCTCTCATCTCTCTCTCTCTCTCTCTCTCTTTCTTTCTCTCTCATCTCTCTCTCTCTCTTTCTCTCCTCCCTCTACCAACTGCACCATTGTTATCCTGTCACTCCACTATATACCCATGTTTCATGCATTCATCACTTTCCCTCCCCCTCTCCCCATTTTGTACCTTTGTGAAATCCTTACTCACACACCCCAAGCAATCCTCTACCATTCCATTTATATTCACATCTTTGTACCATGAGAGCTTACCCTGGCACATCACAATCAACTCTCTCCCTCCCTCCCTCCCTCCCTCTCTCTCTCTCTCTTTCTCACTACCTCTTAATATTTTTCTCTCTCTCCCTCTCTATTCAGGTAACCTTCTTCTGTCT
>NC_068988.1:4296418-4303305 GCF_001194135.2 Octopus bimaculoides
ATATATATATATATATATATATATATATAGATAGATAGATAGATAGATAGATAGATAGATAGATAGATAGATAGATTGTTATGTGGTGTACAGAAATTAAATATTGAGAAAAAGGTCATCTGAATTTTGGAGAAACATTTTTTTATTTCTTCATTATTATTAGTACTTAGGTTCGTTTCTCAAACTTGTCAAATAGAATTTTTAACTTTCATTTTAGTAATTTGGAATTTTCTGATAAGGTTTTGATTGAGATCACTTTAAAACAGAAAGTTTGTATCCTAGAACTAGGGTGATCTCAAGTGGTTTGGTCTGAAAGGGGTTAAACCATCTAGCAACCAGGTGGTTTTCAAAATAACCGTAAAATATAATATAAGCTATATATTGCTTATACAGATGATTATGGAAATCAGAAGTGAAATAGTGGGGACCAGCACTGAACAGAAATGATTTAGCTACAACAAAGATGACTGATTGAATTTCTAATCTGACTTTATAGTGATCAACAACGATAAAGATTATCACAAGAATCTTTGTTGCTTTATCAAGAATCAAATAAATTATATAGCTTAAATTTAAAACAGATAGCTTCATAAATCAGTAAATATCTCTATCCTAACTTTGTCTTTCATGGGTACATTGTTGATATGATCCAAACTAACTCAATTAAATTCTACCAACCTTCTAGATCATTCCACAGAATTAAAATGAACTGACAGTTAATAGCAAGAAATTAGCACTAGCATGAGTCCATTTAGAGTAAATGGTTCTGCAAACACCTCATAAACTGGATTCCATTTAATTTCATTCCAGTATATATCAACTTACTATTTCTCATTCAGTAAGTAATATCAGGGAAACCATGAAATTATTCTCATTTCTATTCTAAAATGCATTTGTCAACAGTTTAATTCCCCTCCTCAAGTTAGCTGGCATCCTTCTAACACCTACCACCACCATCATCACACACATACACCCCACCCACATACCCCCATTCACATACTCATGCACATTTACATATGTATTTTATAGGTATTCATACATAAACACATTACATCTTTTGCTTTCTATATACATATCATCATCATCATCGTCGTCTTTTAATGTTCGCTTTCATGCTAGCATGGATTGGACGATTTGACTGAGGACTGGTGAACCAGAGGGCTACACCAAGCTCCAATCTGATCTGGCAGAGTTTCTACAGCTGGATGCCCTTCCTAACGCCAACCACTCAGAGAGTGTATATATATTTGAAAAAAAAAAAAAGAATGAATTCACTGGAAGTTCTAATCAGTCTAATTTATCATTTAAAAATTTTTTTAATAAAATAAATTTTAGTTTAAAGATCTAAGAACTAAAATTTACATTATTAAAAAATTAAGGAATAATAAATTAGACTGATTAGAACTACCAGCGAAGATATTCTTATTCTTTTTCTAAATATACCCATTTGTACCAAGCATCTCACACACACACACACACATCATCATCATCATCATCATCATCAGTAAATCATAAATTGGAAAAAGAAGCACACTCTAAGTTTGTGTGTGTGTGTGTGTATCAATGTAAGCTGCTAGCCCCAACACAAAGCCATACATGAAAAATGTCATTACTGTGACTGTGGGTGCTAAAAGTACAGTTATTGCTAGAAATAAGAGTTAAAACTCTTATAGCTGTTTGAAAAGCATATATATACATACTAGCAGGGTAGATAACTGTCCCATGAGCAAAGCTAGGACACTGGACATAGTATATACATATGTATATACTTCCATACTTTATCATTCTTACTTACTTTACTCACTGGACTGCAACCAAGCTTTGGTACCCATTCAAGACACTGTTGTTCTGTTTATACTCCATCTTAAATAAAATACGAGGCTGAAGTGGCTGGAACGTCTTCGATCATGGGTCCATGGTCAGTGATGGCTGGGGTGAAACAACAACTTGAAACATACAACATGAAATAAATGTTGAGGAAGGGGATGCTCTTCAATACACACATGTATGCTTGTGCCACAATACTCAGAGTATACAGTGTGTAAGAAGGCACAATGGCCCAGTGGTTAGGGCAGCGGTCTCGCGGACATAGGATCGTGGTTTCAATTCCCAGACCGGGCGTTGTGAGTGTTTATTGAGCAAAAACACCTAAAGCTCTACGAGGCTCCGGCAGGGGATGGTGGCGAACCCTGCTGTACTCTTCCACCACAACTTTCTCTCACTCTTTCTTCCCGTTTCTGTTGTACCTGTAATTCAAAAGGGTCAGCTTTGTCACACTGTGTCACACTGAATATCTCCAAGAACTACGTTAAGGGTACACATGTCTGTGGAGTGCTCAGCCACTTGCACGTTGATTTCACGAGCAGGCTGTTCCATTGATCGGATCAACTGGAACCCTCGACGTCGTAAACGACGGAGTGCCAACAACAACAGTGTGTAAAGTGGTTAGCAGCTGGAAGGGCATCCAGCTATTCAATGGTTCCCTGTTTTCTCTCAGCACATAACCTATTTGACATAAGATAGCAATCATCACACACCCCACAATTCTGTATTTTACTAATGCCAGGACAGACAATATTTCTCATCACATTCTCAGGGGTGTGGAAGAGAATCATACTGGGAAGAGAGGTAGGGGTCTCTTTAGCGTTCTTGAGACAAGTTATGTTGGGTAATACCAGGGAAGGAATGGAAAACATTTAGTCCTGGCTGAGCAAGACAATCTCTCATTCAGATTCATGGATAAAAGACATTCAGTAAACTCTGTGAAGTGGTTAGTGTTAGGAAGAGCATCCAACCAGGAAGACCATGTCTGAAAATGGAATCTACAAGCACAACATGATCTTTCAGTCATCAAGGAAGGTAGCAACAGGAAAAAGAACTTATTTCAATTGTCTCACAACACACCAAACTATGCCAGATTGGTAAAGAAGGCACATAATGATGATGGTGGTGGTGGCAGTGGCGGCAGTGGTGGTGGTGGTCTTGAAGATAATGAGGGTTGTAATGGTGATGGTAGTGGTGTAGAAATGATGAAGATGATGATGATGATGATGATGCCAAAGAACCACAATTCTCCTCATAGCAGCACTCCATGAATTATTTAACAATAAATTTAGTTTGTTTCTCTTTGGTTTCAGAATATTTCTACCAATATTTCAAGCTTTGTATGAATATTTGTGGAAATATATGAATCTTTGTATGAATACTTGTAAATGCTTTTGTTCATGCGATGGTTTTGTCGTGTGAATAAGCTAGTAGACACGATTCTTCTGCCAAACACAAATTCATCTCCATTTTTCCCAAACACCAGCATATATATTTCAGTATGCAATTTAAAAAAAACAACATATTTATATTATTTCTTTGTATTCTTGTTCTGCAAGTATAGATCAACATACATCTTATTTTATTTATTAAATTCCTGTTTAACCCTAGGTCAGTCCTGATGGGCAGACCCTCCATTCACTTTAACTTGTCACACATACCCACATCCATTCACATCAATTCTTCCTCTTCCTTCTCTTACATTTATGGTCAATCACTGCTAAGGCATACATTGAACAATATTCACCTACTTCTAAATTCCACTGAGATTGACTTTACCTTTCATCCTTCCGGGGTTGATAAATTAAGTACCAGTTGCGTACTGGGGTCAATCTAATCAACTGGCCCCCTCCCCCAAAATTTTGGGCCTTGTGCAAAGAGTAGAAAAGAATATTCACCTATTTCTTCCTTCCCAGAACAATAGACCTTATGAATTTCCTCTCTGCCTGCATATATATATATATATATATATGTATATATATATATATATATATATATATATATATGTATGTATGTGTGTATGTATGTATGTATGTATATATGTAGGTGTGTATGTATGTGTATATAATATATATATATATATAGATGAAGTATGAGGCTTCAGCAATTTCTTGCCAAACAACCACACAGGTGATCTGTTTATAGTGATCAAATGAATATGTTGCACGTGAGCTCACTCCCTCCATCATATCGACATTACCTGTACAGGTGCACCATGTGCCACATGTCATGTTGAACTTTTTTCTTTCTTCCTTTTTTTTTCATTTTCTCTCCGTTTTTTTTATTCTTTTCCTCTTAATCCTTTCTGTGAAAGTGCGTAGGCTCAAAATGTAAAAAGACTTTTACATTCTTCCCAAGCATTAAACTAATACACCTGCTTGCTGTGCTTTCACTTGTCTTCATCTTTTATCTCCTGTAAATTGGAACTCTGTGTGTGTGTGTGTGTGTGTGTGTGTGTGTGTGTGTGTGTGTGTGTGTCTGTTGACAAATATACATATGTATATATGTATATGTGTATACATATATTTATATATATTTATATATATATTGAAATTTATGTATGTATGCATGTATGTATGCATATATGTATGTATGTATGTATGTATGTATGTATGCGTGTGTGTATGTATGTGTGCATGTATGTATATGAAAACAGAACACTAACCACATCAATCACACAATGGAAGACAACTGAAAAGATGTCACTATTGGATGGTATATGTTAGAATGTCTTCATCCATAGTTCATGTTTGTCACATGATGGTGCGTAGGCCTTAAATAATGATTCCAACAAATGATTCCAATATAAAGAGGTTTGGTGGTGGGGTGAGCATATTATCATTTGCATTAAAGTAGCAGAGAAGAGGTTCTCAGTTTCCAGACAGAACTGTTTGAGAGACATTACAGTCTAACACTGAGTTGATATATTTGTAAGTCAAACAACACACACTGTTAGTTTATGCTTTAAGAGGAAACTTTCAATGACATTAACAGATGGAATCCAACAGGAGGAAGCATAACAAGTAACTTCTTATGCGATATGTGATTGAAGACTTTGCTGGTACAATAGTATTATTATAACAACAGTGTTTTTGCTTAAAATTCAACCATATATGATACAGAAAATTAAGAACTGCCAGGTAGGTCTAGCACTGTGAAAAAATTTCTCTTGATCACTGAGTAAGAAAATAGATTCATGGTAATGAAGAAGGTGGTTGTTTACTCATGGATTTATTTGCTTTGGGAGGGTTAGAGACGAGGTTTATAAGAAAGAAGCTGGAGTAGCAAAGCACAGAGAAGTGGAGAAGAATTTGGAAGAATTTTTGTTGTCTAGTGTGGAAACAGAGGCAAAACAGGTAGTAAATGGTGAGTCTTTATTTGCAGGTATCTTACAAAGTCAGCTTAGCTAAAGAATGGTAGGTGGGAAAAGAAGTGAAAAGATTAGATTAACTAGATTTTAAGCAGCATGCTGTTCCAGGTTTGCAGCTTAAAATACATGGCTTCTATTTTAAAGAACATTAAGGCTTTGGTGAGATGAGATGAGGAATTTGGATGCTTCATTGAACTGATTGAGGAATTCCAAACAATCTTCTCCATTACTTTAAAAGATAGATATTAGATTGTAAGTTAAAATACAGGGCATTAAAATAGTCACTGTTTTCAGGATACAAAGGATTTAGGGTCAAGAATATACTTCAGTGTGGTATTTATTTTATCATTCTAATGAAAAGGTACTATTTTTTAATCATAATAGGATGCAACAAGGGTTGTTTACACAAGCTGGTAAATGTGGACACCAAACACACACACTCGCAGGGTTTCTACACAGTTTCCATCCACCAAGGCTTTTTGATCACGTGGAGCTACATAACAGCAAAGGAAACTTCTTAACTGCACAGTCATACTTGTTGCTTTCATTCCATATATTTATGTGACTTTTGTTTCCATGGCAACAAACTAGAAGACATTGAGAGCTTTAGGTGGATTTATAACTAAGAGAATTCGTGAAAATGCCAGTATTTTTAACTGTATCAATATATTCTACAAGAAAGAAATAGTATTATAAATGAAGAGAGCAACTGAAATTAGAAATAATATCTTTTATTTTACTTAGGTTGTTCCAGTTCTATGTGAATTCCGATTGCCAGACCCTGCTGTTCACAAAACCAATAGCTGCAGCAATATTTTCCGTATGAAATAGGATGTTGTATTAAAATTGAAATACATAATATACTGTGAAGAGTTACAGACATAATTTTTTTTGAAAGATTTTTACAGTATACTTGATTTTTTCCAATAATAAATTTAATCGTAGAGCAGCTACATCAGAACATGTCAGGTAAAGAATAAAGTTTGCCGAATGAAGGTACGTACACTCATAACTCGATTTACTATGAATAAATCAAATATGTTCAGTGAATCAGTAAGCATGTCATTCACATAACAATGAGATACATAATAAAATTACTTTTCCTCCTCAAATATATTTTTATATTTCTTCTTCATTTATTTTTTATTTCCCTTGTATTCTACGTAAAAGGTAATTGACTGTACAATATTTTAACATCTGTATTTCCTACAAATCATTCACACAAATAGTCTTTTAAAGTTAATAATAATTATTATATTAGGTTGATTTGCATGGGACTAATGCTGCTTTCATATTTCCTGAAAGTCTTTTGGTACAAAATGGTACCTAAATCTTACATCTGAGAATACATACATCATCATCATCATCATCATCATCGTTTAACGTCTGCTTTCCATGCTAGCATGGGTTGGACGATTTGACTAAGGACTGGTGCAACCGGATGGCTACACCAGGCTCCAATCTAATTTGGCAGAGTTTCTACAGCTGGATGCCTTTCCTAACGCCAACCACTCAGAGAGTGTAGTGGGTGCTTTTACGTGTCACCCGCACGAAAACGGCGACGCTCGAAATGGTGTCTTTTATGTGCCACCCGCACAAGAGCCAGTCCAGGGGCACTGGCAACGATCTCGCTCGAAAACCCTACAAAGCCAGTCAGGCGGTACTGGCAACGGTCACACTCAGGATGGTACAT
>NC_068988.1:4303516-4306930 GCF_001194135.2 Octopus bimaculoides
CCCAGGTCTTCCTGGGCCTACCTCTTCCACGGGTTCCCTCAACTGTTAGGGAGTGGCACTTTTTCACGCAGCTATCCTCATTCATTCTCACCACATGTCCAAACCAGCACAATCGTCTCTCTTGCACACCACTACTGATGCTTCTTATGTTCAGCTTTTCTCTCAAGATACTTACACTCTGACGGGTATGCACATTTACATTACACATCCAGCGGAGCATACTGGCTTCATTCCTTGCGAGCTTACGCATGTCCTCAGCAGTCACAGCCGATGTTTCACTGCCATGTAGCATGGCTGTTCGTACACATGCGTCATACAGTCTGCCTTACACACACATACATGCATACACCCACATATATAATAAATACATATCCACACACACACGTAATATTTACAAGGATAAAGAACCCCTTCAGTCATGAATGACCATGGGATTGCACATAGAAAATTCCCCTCCAAGACACAAGTCTGGGCAGAGCTAATTATGGAAGACCAGCAGTAGGCCATGCGTACCAGTCTTCCCTCTCCACATCCCCAATGTTATCCAAGAGAAAGGCAAAGTCTAATACAGCTTGGCACCAGTAATGTCACAACTCGTTTCTACAGATGAGTTAAGTGGAGAAACATGAAATAAAATGTCTTGCTCAAGAACACAACACACAGCCTAGTATAGGGATTGAACTCATTACTTCATGATTGTAAGCCTGATACACCAACCACTGAGCTATGTGCCTTCACATATACGTATACATCCATACACATATATATATATATATACATATATAAACATATATATATATATATATATATATATATATATATATATATATATATATATGTACATATGTATATACATACATACATATATATCCACATCTATATTTAATAGACTTGATGAGGAGGTCAGTTATGGATATTCTAAGGTCCTTGTTACTTTTAGAAATCCTCAATCGAAGCTCTGGTCACAATCAGACATCAAAGTACGAACAAAAGTTGAGATCCATGAAGCATGAATCTTAACTACTGTTGTATGGATGTGGTCAGTGTGAAATGATATGTAAGTTCTTTGCAGTTTTTAGGAGCCATGGGATAATGTCATCAGCCAATGGGAAGACCAGACTTGAGATGCTTCTGAGAGTGAAATGAGTCCAGGATGTGATCTCACTTGGTTCTGAGTGGACTTCCATCATCATGTATTCAGTTTTATTTCGAGATTTCTTGCCAATAGAGAAAGAGTTGGTTTCTAACTTAAATCCAAGGACCCTTCATTGGAATTTCAACAACATCAACAGAGCATTTTTGTATGTATGTATGTATGTATGTATGTACAGATTTGTATGTTTTATGTATGTATATGTATGTATGTATATGTATGTATGTATGGATGTATGTATGTATATACGTATGTATGTCTTTACAAGGTAAGAGAGCAGAAGTTTAACCAACAGCTCAAGTCTGGCTGAAAGGTCAATCAATGACTATTGGAGTAGCCACATGTTGAAAAGAAGTTACTAATTTCATCAGATTTATAAAAAAAAAAAATCATTACTACACAAATTCAGAATTCGATGAAACAAGTTAAAAACTGACCAAGATAGGTTTATCATAGAAGCACTTTAGTGAAGTGTTGATAATTACAGCAAGTGCCTGGGTTACTAAATGGAAATTGTAAAAATTGTTGGAATTTGCTGGGAAAATGGAGGAAACGGTTGAATTTCTGTCTGGCAAATTGAATGCCTTCACACAGAGATGACTCACTCAAGCTGGAAATATTTGGACCTTAATGTTAAAGTAGTTTCGTTCCCTTAATTCTTCTAATGATTCTCTCTCCCTAAAATGTGAAACAACTTTATGTAAATACCATTTCTTAGTGCAGTTAATCGTTGAGTGAAGGTTATAATCATGTGACTGGGTTTTGATAATTTAAAATGAAGTGTTTCTATAAATGAGAGTGAAAATTATATTATGGACTCTAATCACTATGGGTACGTCTTTTGTTTTATGGTACCTTGCTATATTTGGTACCTCAATAAGTCATCCTTTGATAATGGAAGTCTGAAATAATGATCTATGATAACCTTATTCTTCATTTCTATAATTTTAGAACATAGAGATTTTGTTATAATAATGTAAAATAAGAAAATACAAATGAATGATACAGGATAGCTACTTAAATTGAGGTAAACTGACTCCAACTCCATCCCCACCCACACCCCAATTGCCCTCAATGCAAAAGCAAGTGGTTTCTTCCAGCTGAAATAATCAGCAGAGAATTTTATAGTGACCGAATAATATATACAAATTAAGAAAATTAATCATGATATTTCATATAACTCAGCTTTTTTGTTATGGACAACAGTTATTCATTTCACTATTGAAGCATGACTGTGTGACTGGTGTAAAGCACATATTTTTATTATTATTATTATTATTATTATTATTATTTTTATTATTAACCCAACACAGAGACTTAAGAAAATAGACACTAAAAATCTTAAATTCCAAAACACAGTTGTTTACATCAGTTAAAAAGCTGTGATTACTACACAGAACTATCAAGGTTAACAGCATTGAATATAAATTTTCTAGTCAAGTGAATGTTAATCTATTGAACTGGAAAGAAAAGTTGAAGTTATGCGTATGGAAAAATCAACAAGAAAACAAAAACATTTTTTTAAATATATGTATAATCATGAATAAAATAGATTGAATATGTAGTGAGATATATATACATCCACATATTGTACGTGTACTGAGATATACATACACATATTGTTGTTTTCAGTTAGAAATTGGTAAACTATCTCACTCAACATCTCACCATATACCGGAGAGAAAAAGCAGACATCTCCCATAACAATATGTCCTACAGCTTCACCAATTCACAGATGGTAAATTCTTTGTAAATATCTTTCCTTAATAAATAGTCATTGTTAATTTATAGTTTATGTTGTGATTTATTAGCTCAATGTCAATATTGGTTACTGCAAGAAGGAGGATGTCCAGACATGGGAAGAGAGATAAGGATTCAATTAAGGTGAGAGCACATCCAAATTTAGAAGACAGTTTCAACTCAGCCAATATAGGAAAAAAAAAAAAAAACCATTAAAACACATATTTGAAGTTGCTAAAGCAGAGGTCTACTGACTTTAAACACAACCAGTGCCATTGTAGTGTACACTTAAGCTTTAAACTTATCATTCTACTTACACTGTTTGCCCTGGCTGGAACACAGGCAGCTTCTCCATTTCTATGGTTCAGTGAGTAATATTTAAAAAGGAGCAACCAGCTGTAAAATGCTTACTTCAACAATTAATGTAAATGACTTAATATTCACAGCTAGAGTGAAAACACAAGGCAAGAATGAACACACACACACACACACACACACACACACACACACACACACACACA
>NC_068988.1:4306940-4316156 GCF_001194135.2 Octopus bimaculoides
CAAGGCAAGAATGAACACACACACACACACACACACACACACACACAAACACACAGTCATCACACATACATTTCTATACATGTTGAACTATATTTATAGAGGTAAACTATTTTGGCTATCACAGAAGAAATAAAAGTTCTTAATCTTATATGTATTATTCTGAGACTTGACTTGATTGAGTAAAAATATCAACACTGCAATCAATAGAATCAATAAGTGTTTTGAAAAGAAAACAAGTTTTGGTTGGAACTGAAGGAAATAGCTTTGGCATAAGTCAGTGAACTGCATGATTCCTAGCTGGTCAAGCAAAAATATATTATCGTAAAAACTATATAGAGAAAACAGAACAGTGCAAGCGTGAAAAGAAAATACATATAGTAGGAAGGGGAAACAGCTTTAAACATCAAGCATTATAGAGTTGTAGAAAGATAAGGAACGACGTCACTTCATTGTTGCTTTAAACAAATTGGCTTATTGTAGGACATTCTACAGTTTGCCAGGAGATGTTATACTGGTGGCAAGAACAAAAAAAAAACAAAGTCAAAACAAAAATCTGCTTGTTATTAGTTTCACATAATAAGCTGAATTTTTACAGAAACTTAAGAGCAACACCAAGTTAAAAACTTTTTACCAAGTTGTTTTTTTTTAATGTTACGTTAGTAAAAAATTGTTAATATTATTAATATTATTATTATGGTGAGCTAGCAGAATCATTAGTAAACCAGACAAAATGCTTAACAGCATTTTCACCTGTCTTTATGTTCTAAATTCAAATTCTACCTAAGGCAACTTTATCTTTCATCCTTTTGGGATCAATGAAATAAGTACCATCTGAGCCCTAGGGTCAATGTAATCAACTAGCACGCTCTCTATACATTTAAGGCATTGTACCTAAAGGATAAGGGATTATCGTGAACCACTTCTACTACAATTTTCAACCAAATTTCATTAAATTTGACATATGTGTTCTCTTTGACTTAGGACGCTTTTTCTTATAATTTTTTCCTTGAAATTCCATGCCCCCAACATAAATAGACTACTCTCAATTTGCCTAGGATTTGGTTTGAGCCAGCAGAAAAAGGTGGCATACACCCAGCTGGAAAAAAATCAATACTTTACTTTGTCAGCTGTGGCAAGTTCTTATTGACTGCTTGCACAGTACTGCCAGCAGTATTGATTTGCGAGTTATGATTTGCCTGTTTTCACGTGAGCACTCTTTTTCATATAATTATTCCAACTTAAACTAGCCACTTCAAAACTCTTACCCAAAATTAAAAATCCTTAATTCGGTCTGTTTGATTAACATTTTTACCAACTACATTTTACTATTTTTTGGGTGTTACACATTCACCGCTTTTCCTTAGGACTTTTTGTATTACATAAACTGATAATTTTCCACCATGCCTCGACACAAAAGATCCAATATAGGTCGGCAAACAAATGCTGCAAAGAAAAGTAAATGTATGTGTGCAAATGAATCTGCTGAGGATGCCGCCAGAAGAAACTCTCTCAATGCACTTAGGATGGCTTCAGCGTGAAGAAGGGAAAGTGAAGAGCAGCGCTGTGATTGGTTAGCACATATTGCTGGACAACGAGCTGCACAGAGCAACGAGCAACATTCAGCACACTGAACAAGAAATGCTTCCTCTACTGCTGCTGCAGCAGGAGCTTGAGAGACTGCAGCACAATGTGCAGATCGACTTAAAAGAGGTACTGCAGCAACTGCTGCTGCACATACTATGACTCTGCATGTTCACTATTGCGCTAAATATATCAAACAATGCAGGGAACATCTGCCATTAGGATTTCTTCCATTCAGTTCAGAGGTGCATCCGTGACTGGTCTAATAACCAAGCAGGCGTACTTAACAAACAGTCCCGGCTAACACCGGGAATGCCTGCTGGTTATTATTAATATTATGATTATGATTATCGTTATCAAGCTATCACATGCAAATTTAATGATCAGGAATATTATCTTGAGGTTTGGTGATAAAGCTCCTCAAATCTGAAGAATATTTCTTATGATTCTTATAGAATGTAGGATGGTCATTTTTCTACATGTCAACCACACAAATTTCATCTCCAACCTCTTTCAGTCTTTGAGATAGCTTTTTGAGAGTAGTGCCAAGTGCATCAATTACCACAGGAAGAATTGTTGTCTTCAGCTTTCTGGTTAGATTTTGAGACTTCTCAATTTTTTCCAAGTTCTTTGGTATCAACTCAGCTATCATAGGAGACAGAAAAGTCTCCTATGATCTTATACTGTTTCTTTATTTTTGCCTCTATAACCATATCTCACTTTGCTCCATTAGTATCATCAGTCTTTACGGTTCTGTTTCACTTCTTATTTCTCCGACCTTAATTCCTTCAGCCATTTTGCATCTTTGTTATACTTTCTTCCATTATCCCAAATGTTACTCCAAAACCTTTTACTTTCTTCAGCATTTGGTCTCTCACTGCTGTTAACCTTTCCAGTCAGCTGCTGAAAAACCCTTTTCTAATCTTGTTGGAACAATCTGTTGATCTTATATCGTTCAATATTTGGTCATATCTCTTGATCTTTGTCACTTTAGCCTGCAATCTTTGTGTCAGCTCTTCAAGGACTATGTTTAGCCCCTTTTTCTTTATTATTATTATTATTATTATTATTATTATCATTAATATTTGTCCAATGTTAGTAAAGTAAGTACCAAATTCATTTAGTTGATTATTTTTCTTAACAAATTCCTGATATTGAGCCAAGATATAAAATTCTGGTATCCCCGTATTATTGGGGTCTCTTGAAGAAACATGCAGAAGTAGAGAAATCCATTAAGGATTTCTGATTTAGGTACCAGGCTAGCAATTTTGAGGAGCAAGGACTAGCTGATTTCATTAATCCAAGTATGTAACTGGTAGTTTATTTTATCAAGCTTGAAAGAATGAAAGACAAAACTGACCACTTGTAATTTGATCTTGGAATGTAAAGAACCCTAAGAATACTTAAAGCCATTTTTCTGACATTCTAAGGTTTTTGTTTCTCTGCCACCATTATATATTTTCTAGTAGAGGTACACTAATTGATGAGAATAATTTTAATGAGATTGGATTAGTAAGGTAGTATCACCACCAATATTTAACTGGTATTTCATTTTATCAACCTCAGAGGGGTGAAAGGTAAGTTTGATCTTGACAATTCTATCAATCCATTGACCTGAAAGCTGTTAATAATAAAGCTATTAATTATTACTTAAAACCTCTAATTGGCTAAGTACAATTTCATGATTATAATTTGTTGTATGTTTCCAATTCTTTTAGCTGGATTTATTTGGTATAAATTTCCACAGCATTATACTTTGATCATGCCCTGTAGTCATATTTGTAAGTTATAATCTTTATGTGTTTATAAACAAGCTTTTAAGTTAATTTTCTTAACAAGCATTTAATTCCAGCAGCTTCATTGTCTTAATTTTTTGACTAAGCAATTTCTATTCATTCTCACTTATTCATGTCAGGATCATAATATCACACGAGAATCAAATTGTGTTAGAAAACAGTAAAATACTTTAAAACAAGTTAGGTTACTACTATTTATCTTCACGGCAACTCAAAAAACATCACAGCCCAAAATACGAGTTTCACATCCTGTTAATGATTCTCTTGAACAAAATATAAACAAACTGCAAGTACACAGTGGCTCTGATGAAAGGTAGAGTTGGGTTAAGGTACCCTTTTAACATTTTTGTTTTACAGCAAATTTTCTCCAAAGATGAAATGCATGACCCAAAAAGCAATAAATACTATAGCATAACAGTTCCAATTAGTGTTGTGGCCTATTCTGAAGATCATAATAGGATAGCTTTGGAGTGCTTTGAGCTATTGCTAAGTGATAAAATGGTAAAGGCTTGAAGGAAACAAGAAAATCAGCTGAGCAATTATCAAGTGTCCAGACCAAGAAGAAGAGAAATGGAATAAAAGATGAGTGTTAGATCAAAGGAGTTGGACATTTCTGTAGTTATTAAAATGGCTTTACCTTATTCAAGACTAATTGCAAGGAACAGAGATGTCAATGATTTTAGAGGATTAGCATTGTGATGGTCCTGATTTATGAGTATAAACAATGCCTGTATGAGGATCAAGAGAAAAGAAAAATTTTAATAGCACAAACTGTACATTCTGAATTCAGAGATAAAAGTATAGATTGTTATATTTGCGTGGAGTCATAATAAATCCTATAAACACATTCACCAGTTATTTTCTGTCTATATTCCACTTCATTTTAGCGAAGCCTTGATAACAGAAAAAGAAGTGAAATATAGACAAGCAACAATTGGTGAATATGTTATAGGTTTTATTAATGATGACTCTCCCCAAATATAGCAATATTAGTTTCAAGACGTGGATTCAGATCAAAATTATTGCATAACAAAACAAATTCAAAATAAAATCATTAACTTGCACAGATATGTGATTAATATAAGAAAAAAAATATTTTAAATTTTTACAGACATCAAATATGAATGAAGTCTCACTGGCATTTGTGATACCATAAATAAAAATGGGAAAGTGAAATGGTGCTAAAACACATGGCCATGAGAATCCACACTTCACAGTGTTTTTACCTTGTGCCGATGTCACAAAACTGCCACCTATTCTAATTTTTAGAAGATAGACCTTAGGAAGAAAAGAAGACCCAATGGAGTTAATGACTGTGTTGATTTGAAAAGTTGGATAAGTGACAGACGAACAAAATTGTGAGTAAAGTATGATGTAGATGTAATGTGGACAGTTAAAGAAACCTGCCTCAGTAAGTTTTGAACCAGTTTCTGGTGTTTTTGAAGAGGCAGGTTTGGACAGCTGTAAAATCTGGCTACATGTCACTTATAAGCTTTAGATGTCCCAATCAATAAACCATTTAAATGATTCACAAAGGAGAAGTGGAACAGGTTGATGAAGAATTAATATTTTGAAGAGACAAGGATAGGAGAGAAGTGGAGGATGGAGAGGAAGAGGAAATCATTAAAAAAAATGTGATGTTGATGATGTAATTGATACTTCTGGGGGTGCTGATTAAATTAAACAAATTTCAGTGAGAAAAAGTGTAAAATAAATTAATACTAGCCATGAGAATGAGTTCCCAAGTTTTCAAGATGCTGGTGTACCAAGTTCTGAAGATGAAAATTTTCTAGGATTTGTATTTGAGGATTAAATAAATTTTATGATTCTTTTTTTTTTTTTTGGTATTGGTATGTGAATTATATAAAGATATTGAGTACAATATAAAGGTACTAAGTATGTAAGTTCTATAAAGATACTATTTTATAATTACAGTATTTGTATTTCATCCCTGCTTTGTTTGTAGCTGAGAGCCCATTATTCTGTTGAAAAAGAAAAAAAAACTAGTTTTAGTGTGATGTTGTTATTCTATCACCTAATTAAATTGATGTTAATTTTCATCAACATAATTTGTAAGGTGACAGCCACAGTGGGGAAAAAATCTTCAGAATAACTTCCACAATATAGTTAAAACACAGTGTCATGTTGCATCACCAGAATGTCATGACTGTTGCCAAATGTACAAGAATTTCAAATGCTGGAGCACAGAATTGTACAATTTTCAGGAAATACCAATCTCAGTAAACAGATTCCTTACTTGTTTTTTTAGAAAGTGACCTAAAATTTACCCAAATACTCAGGATGATTTGTATTGACATCCACATCAACAGACTTTCTCTGATTGCACTCACAATATATGCTTGTCAACCAGGAGTTATCTCATTACATAATAGCCATGCCTTATATGCCTTAGATGGTAGTAAATATGGTATCTTGAAGTATTGAGATGTATTCTTCCAATTCAACAGTTCAATACATTTGGGGAAAATGCTGTCATTCAACAAATCAAATCCCATCAAAGTGTCCAACCTTTGCCAGCATGGAAGCCAGACGTTAAATGCTGCTGCTGATGATGATGACAATGTTTCTGCTACTGATGAGGATGATGATGTATATTAGGGGACAAGACCAGAAATTTATAGGAGAGGGGCCTTGTAAAAGGAAACAGTGACTAATTTGTCATATTTCATCTGTCCCTGAGGGATAAAAAGCAAAGTTAACCTTAAACAGATTTCAATTACTACTACTACTACTACTACTACTACTACTACTACTACTACTAAGAACACTTATAATAATAATGCAGATTATATGTCACATACTTTAATATATAATGATGTGTAATATTAATTATAATTTCCTAGAAGTTGTTAGATGTAGTTGATAAGAAGAAGAGGGGAAAAAAAGACAGAATTAATTAATATTAAGATGATATAATGAGGGAAATTACAATTAATTTTTCTGGCTTTCCTTCATTTTTCATTTCCTGTCCAAAGTTCATTAAGACATTGAATATAGAGCATGGGGTGGGATTAGAACCAACCTAATTAGCTTTCTTGTGCTTTTTGTCTCTGGATTTACCCTTTCACTACAAATTACAAATCTTCTCTCTGTATTCAACAAACAACCACCAAAGTACATACAAACACATGCATTTACATATATACATATATAAATACTTACACATGAGTACACATACACACATACATGTATATATATATATATATATATATATATATATATATATATATATACGCAAATATATGTGTGTGGGAGTGTGTGTGTGTGCATTATATATGCATCTGAATGTATATAATGTATAGATGCATGCATATATATGCGTATGTATGTATATGGGTATATATAATAATTATTATTATTAATATTATTATTATTATTATTATTATTATTATTATTATTATTATTATTATTATTATTATTATTATTATCATTATTACCAGTTTCTAATCGACTGGCCCCTTCCCCAAATTGTGCCTAGAGTAGAAACTAATTTTGAAAATAATGAAGAATTTATTAAAATAATTTAGTCATCATTAAGCTTGAGTTTAGAACATCAAATATCATGGAATTTTGAAGGAAGCTTTAATGTAAATCATTTTAAAACAGCAAAATTTTATCATAGAAATAGGGGAAGTCTCAGGTGAGTTGCTATCAAAAGTATTATAAAAATAGGCTTTTCAGCCTTAGATCTTAAACCTGTTCATGAAATGGACTTTATATACCCGCTGAAGTTTCAAATATAATCATCTTGTTGTTTAGCTCCATATCTGACCTGATGGAGATGACCTGAGGTCAAAGACATTCTGCTCTGGATTTACCATTTTAGATGCTTCTAAGATTATATTATGTAAGGTATCCTTCCTTTTCTTAGGCTGTAGGGTGTAACTTTGAAGAGATTTGGTGGGTTTTTATTTGGTGTGTGTGAGTGTGTATGTGTGTACATGTGCATAAGTAAATGGAATTTATCTCACAAATTATGCCATTACAGTAAGATGTGTTTTTTCTTAAAGTGTCGCATTAAAAATAGTTGAGGAGAGATGTGCTATCAGGGTATCTATGATAAAAAATTGTTTCAGACAATCTTAACTTGAGAGTTCTATAACAATAATGATAATGATGATAATGGTGGTGGTGGCAGTGGTGAGGAACAGGGGGAGTTGAACTCGCAAACCATTGTTGACCAACAACTAATTGTTTCTAACCTCTTTGACACCAACCTGCTTGAAACCAGCTTTGGTTTTATGACACAAATTACATTTTCTAAAGTGATTTCAAAGTAAAACCTTGCACCAAAATTTCATGGTATTTTTTCAAACACCAGCTGAATAACAACAAAGTCGTTTTGTTAAATTTTTCATTATTTTCAAAATGAATTCAAATGAAAAGTAAGGTATTTCAACATCAAAATACGGCAACAAGATGGTTAAATAAGTTTTGTGTTTCTATGTTGAGTGTAAGGCTCTCCAGTGGAGAATCCAGAACTTTTGAGATCAAGAATGAGAATAAAGTTTTTGAAGCTACAAGATGGTTCTTTTCTCTTCTCTGAGGTCGGATTAGTTTGAAATGTAGAAAATATCCAACCGTTCTACTGAATTATGCTATAGATATATGAATATTTCACTTTAAATGATGATGATGGTGACAACAATGTTAAAACATAGAGAGAAAAGAAAGAAATCTGGCTTCCTGTCTAATCAATGAGATTCTCTGTAAAATAATTGAAGGAATTCAATAATTTTGAATTCTTTTCAGATAAAGAATGAGTAGCTTCTGGCTTGGATACTAAATTATGTCGGCTATTAAAGACTGGTAAGTCTTTCAGTAAGATATGTCCTCCTATTTTAGGTTTGTACGTACCTTAACTTAATGAACATATAATAAAACCCAAGAGATTCTTCAAGAAAAATATGGCATTTTCTTTTCAATATTTTAAGAATTAGGAAAATCTTATAATTTGGAGGAAAAAATGTTTCCTTTCAAATTCTTTGCTAATTAAGATGTTGCAACAAAGACAGCTATAGGCAGGAATCTTAGTAAAGATAGATTTATGGCCAGAAGGATTAAATCATTGGGATATGGAATCTTTGATTTTTAGCAATTTCAATAGAAAAAAAAGCATCATGGGTTTATAAATAGGAAATGGATTAGACTCAGGAATGTGTATATTAATCAAACTAACATATTGACAAATTCACAGACACATGCAGATAAAATATTTAGCTAATTGCAGGAATTACAATAATGCAGCTTGTTTAGCAACATGAAAAGTGATTGTAATAAGGATTCAAATATTAAATATGAGATGAAGTATCTCACAAAATATATGTATCCAAGGGTGTGGCATAGCCTTAGGGCTAGTCAGATGATATTGAACCATCCAACCAATACCATCATGGGAAATGGATATTAAACAATGATGGTGATGATGATGATAATTATATCATCATCATCATTGTTTAATGTCTGCTTTCCATTCTGGCATGGGTTGAACGGTTTGACTGAGGACTGGCAAACCAGTAGGCTGCAGCAGACTCCAATCTGATCTGGCAAGGTCTCTACAGTTGAATGCCCTTCCTAATGCCAACCACTCCAAGAGTGTAGTGGGTGCTTTTTACGTGCCACCAGCATGGAAGCCAGTCAGATGGTACTAGCATTTACCACATTCAGATGGTGCTTTTAAAGTGCCACCGGTACAGGAACTAGTCAGGAGGGGAACTGGCATCAACCATGTTTGGATGGTGTTTTTTACATGCCATATATATATCAATGGGTGTGTGTGTATGTGTATATATATATATATATATATATATATATATAT
>NC_068988.1:4319726-4334161 GCF_001194135.2 Octopus bimaculoides
ATATATATATATATATATATATATATATATATATATATATATATATATATATATATATATATATATATATATATATATGAAGGACAGATAAAAATAATAAGTACTCTTATTTTTCATAATGTATTTACACAAAAGCAGGGGATAATCAAATACATAATTTTTCTGTATAGTCTCCTTCCTATTCAATGCACTTGGTCCAGTGGTCCACAAATTTGTGTATTCACTGTAAGAGGGTTTTCGGCTGGTTGTGCAACCATTTATGCACCACTTCTTTCACATCTTCATCCATAGGAAATTGATGACCTCATAAACCATCTTTGAACAGTCCAAATATATGACAGTCGGAGATTTGGGCTGTAGGCAGGGTGTTGCAGCACCTCGAAGCCCAATTGGTTAATGGTTTCAACAGTCTGGGCTACTGTATGGAGGTGTGCATCAACATGCAACCAAAAAACCTTTCTTCAACAATAGGCTTCGACATTTGGTACGAATTGCTGGCTTCAGTTTTTGGGCCAACAAAGCACTGTATCATGCACTGTTGCTCGTACACCCCCTTTTCCAGAGAAATCGAATCACTGCACTTTGTTGTTCTTTGGTGCACATTGCTAGTGGAGTGGCCATGCTGACATTGTAAGATCAGAAAGAAGAATGGCACAACCAGGCTCAAACTTCGGTAACGTGACCACAATAGTACCAATTATAAGCATGCATGCGCAGAAGCCAGTGTGACAATACTAAAGATATGTTATGGTGAAAATGTGGACAATTTATGACTTTCTCTTGTCTATATATAAACATTGTCATCAGTTGCATGACAGAATCAACATGGAAATTGAAATGTCTGCAGGAATATATACATTCTAGTAGACATTAAATAACCATGGTTTACATATATATATATTTATATATGCATACATATGTATATAGATATACACAAATATTTAGTATAACTATATGTCGTCATACAGTTACACGAATATGCCTATTTGAATCTTCCAGCTGCTGTACGTTTATGGTCATATTAGTATCAGTGCTTCCCTCTATCTGACTGTATGTAACACTAACACAGCATTTCACTGAAAGACACAGCACACATACTACTGTATGGTGAGAGTATGTATTTATTTGCACACATCTTCTTCACATATATGCACAAGAGTTTATATAAATTGTGAACAAGGAAATATTTTTTGGTTTTTCATGCTTGAACCAACTTGAAAATATATATTTTAGGAGGAAAAAGCTCATTGGTTAAGCAGAAGAATTTTGAATCTCTATTAATTGAAATGAAAAGAAATTCAGCACGGAAAAAGCAATTTTCCCTAAATTAGATTAAATGCTTGAATGAATTAAAAATATCTTTCACCGTATTTTTATTTTGAGCTTGTCATAATTTAAACTTTTACTTTCCATTTTATTATGTTTTTAGATCATTTATTCATTTATTTTATTGCTTGCTCTCTATCATTTTAGTTTTGGTAAATTTTAATTTCCATTGCAGGGCAGCGTATATTACGAGTATTTGCCTTAAAAATTACTTTTAATTTTTTTTTTTTTTTTTTTCTTTCTGTTATTGAAATCATGCTAGTATAAAATATATGCTTTTTGGACTTCTCTGCTAAAATGTCTGATAGCATTGATGGAAAACAAATTACACTTTCCAAATGGAAAATTCAGTTGGAAAATGAATAACTAAAATTAACCCCCACCCCCACAAAAAACCCTTAATGCACAGATACCAGCAACTCTTCACCATGTACATAATTCTGATGAAATATTAAATAAAAAATATAATCAAGATATTTGTTTTTTAATGGGCAAAAAATCTGAATTTATTTTATTTAAAAATAAATGACTGCTATTGGTCAGATTTTTATTTTTCATATTACCTTTGTTCATGTTTTAGGTGTTGCTCACTATCATTGAATATGCAATATACATACATGCATAATATAGATATACATATATATGTGTGTATATAATTATGCATATATCGCACACACATATATATATACATATTGTATATATATATATATATATGTATATGTATATATATATATATATATATATATATATATATATATATATATATATATATATATATGTGTGTGTGTGTGTGTAGATATGTGTGTGTCAGTATGTATATATATATATGTTTATATACATACACAAACATATTTGTATGTGCCTGTGAGTGTATGGGTGTATGTATATGTATGTGGGTATATATATAACCATCCTCACCACCACAACCACCACCACTGCCACCACCACTGCTGCCACCGCCACCGCCGCCGCCACCACGGTGGATAAGGGAGATTGGAGTAGGGCCCAAACAGAGGCAAATACAGTAATGCTGAAGGGCAGAACTCATCCTCATTGTGGCATGTTTGAGAGATGTATTAAAGAGAGCATTGTTACAGAAGAATTAGGGAGGGTAATGGGTAACTAACCCCCTCTATTAATTTTACTCTGAAGGCATTGGTTGGCCTGAAACTATAGTAAAAGACAAGAGACCGTGCATTGAGATAGAACTCAAAACCACATCAGTCAGAAGCAAAGTTTCTAGTCACATTATGTCTTGAAATTATCTCCCTTTCATTGCAATTACCACTGGGTTTTTGTTATCTTTTCTCCAACAAAGGAGAAAAATTCAATTAATTAAATTTTTCTTGTGTACAGCCTACACTACACTTAATTAGCCAAATTCACACCAGCAGCATATTTTAATTATCTTCTGTAGATTATTTTTCTTTTATCATAATTAATTACTGCCTTTGACATAGAGATTAAAGTGTTTTTATCATTATTTTTAATGTTTGTTTTATTCATAAAGGGTTTCACAGGTTTTGCCCATGAGCGGATTTTGAATCTAGGCTAATCTTTACCCATGTGCAAAAGGTTCCTCATACGTAATGCAGATCCAACAACATTGGCTGTGACACTTGTTTTGTTGCTGTCCACCATGGTGACTATCACACCTTTACAGTCAGGATTTGGATTATGGAATATTTTGCATGGAATTTTAACTCTTTTACACTTCAGTTGAGTTTTGCTTAAAACTTTTCCAAATAGTTAATGAAATATCAGCTCACAGAACACTACCATGATGCTGCAAATAGCATGACATGTTGCCATATTCACGTCATTTAAACTATCAAAATATGAAACTTGGAACACTTAAAACTGTTTTCCTATTAGAAGTGGAGTAAAAGTAAAAAACAAAAAAACAGAAGACAAATTCCAAGAATTAAATTTCTCACCGAGAATGTCACAAAGTAGTTGTAGGTATTGATGCAACACAGAACAGAAAAGTAACAAAGAATGATAAACAGATGCACCTCAGTCTCAGGAAAGTGATCGCAAGCACACACACACACACACACACACACACACACACACACACACACACACACACTCTCTCTCTCTCTCTCTCTCTCTCTCTCTCTCTCTCTATCTCTATCTTTATCTCTCTGCCATTTGAAGGACCTAGACAGGCCTAAGGCCAAAGTATACTTCACTGTCAAAGTATTTAGATCTGTCCAACAAATTCTTGATATATCACTGGATGTTTTAAATATTTCTTTGAGTTAGATAACATCAAGCAGGTTTCTATAACCACAAACCATCACAACCTTGATAAAGCCATTTCTTATCATCTGTTTTAATCAGGCATCCATAACACATGTCTTCTTTTCAACATCACCTCTCACCAAGCAACATCACCTCTCACTCGTCAATTTCAAACGTTAACAGAAAGACAACATGAAGTTGTTCTTGAGGAAATAAAAGAAAAGAATTTCTCCACTTGCATTCAGATATGGGAAAGTCCTCCTAGTACACACACCCATACATACATACACACATACATACACACATACATACATACATAAGTATGTATCTATGCATATGTGTATACATATATAGTATGTGTGTATGTGTGTGTGTGTGTGTGAGAGAGAGAGAGAGAGAGAGAGTGTGTGTGTTGGTAGATATTGTTTGGGTGCATACATTATGATTGCAGTGTACATGATGCATATTAACCATTCAGAAACACACAAAGACTGTCAACTTCATTTCGACATTTGTTGATTTAAAAATTTTCCTTGTTCTAAACTGCAATTTCGTCTCTGACAAGGTTGTTGCATTTAGATTGTGGCTTGGAGCAACAGAAATGATGAGACCATATAACAAACCATAAATGTTTAAGTGAAGTTAACAGTGTGTGTGTGTGTGTGTGTGTGTGTGTGTGTGTGTGTGTGTGTGTGTGTGTGTGTGTGTGTGTGTGTGTGTTTTTCTGAATGTCTTCCACACAGCAATCCCTTTACTTTCAACACATGGTTCTCAGATCAAAACACATACCATGTAAGCTCATCTCTTTAATACATGTGAGTGTGTGTGAAATTGCATATTTAAAAATTAAAATGTACTAAGATAAGTGGAAGAATAGCCTGAATTGAAATAAGTTAGACGTCTAAGAATTAGTAAAACTAATGACACAATTATTGCAGCTCTTGATGCACCTTCACAGCTTCTGATGCAGTTGCATTTTACTCCTGATACTAAAATATTCCCCACTTCAGCTCTTCATAGTCAATGCAAGTGCAAGAAATATCAACAAAATTTTCCTCATGTTAAACAGCTCCATTTTAAATAAATATCACATGGGATAACTTAGTCTGGGATATACAATTCCTGAAACCAAAAGGCAGGGAGGTCAGCGTTAGAAAATCTTTAATTAAAAAAATGCCCAATCAATGGTGAACCACAGCTAAATATTGGTTTCAAATTTTGGCACAAGGCCAGTAATTTCAAGGGAGGGGCTAAATTGATTGCATCAACCCCCAGAGCTCAACCCCAGGACACAACTTAATTTATCGTCCCCATAAGGATAAAAAGCAACATTGATCTCTGCAGAATTTGAACTCATTGAGACGTGTTTTATGATGTCTTATTTTGAAAATATGCCTTTCTAAATATTTATTTCTTGACTTTAAACACAGTTCTTAGAGTCTGTATTCCATGAACACAGTTCAAATATATCTTTTCTAATGTATAAGTTCCTCTCATTCATCTGTCTATATGTTCCTGTTACACAGTCTTCAGTAATCTATGTGCGTTCTCCTCATCCAGCAGTTAATATGCTCTACCTCATCTTTACTGTGCTCAGATTCCACATTAAACACTACAACCAATCTTTCTGCCCCCAGATCAGTGATAGTTAAGAATTACTTCCCACCTGTGTTCTACAGGCACCACCCAACAGATGTTCAAATATATCAATCTCACTAGTTTTTAATTCAGGCCTTAAAGTAATGACCACTGTCCACCCAACTCCTCAAAGAATCTTATAACAAAAATATCTCTAAAAAGATTTGTTCTTTCCTTACAGCAGTCAATGTGTCCTACTTACACAGTTTACACAATATACAATTTTTGTGGAAAACTATAACATTGAAGCAATTTATTATAGATGTTTGTGACTTTACATCAAACCTAAATACATCTGGGAAAAATCAATCACTTACTGCAGTGTGTAGAAAAAAACATTGTCAGAGAAGATAAAAATGAAAACGAAAAAATATCAATCCAACCAATGCCAAATGAAAATGTCATGTGATCATTAATGGGATGGTGAGTTATTGTTTTTGTTTAGCCCAGGTCATCCCTGATTGAGTGCATATATGATCAAATACATCCCGGTTATGACCACTCTGCCTTTTCAGATGAACAAGAGGAGTGTATATTATCCAATGTCATCCTTCCACTTCTAAAAATGATGGAAAGATTTAACTCAGAAGTCAACATTGAAATCATTGACTTTGTGCAATGCCCGGAGAAAATTTTGCTGGATAGATAATTAACCTCGTTAGCTTGAATATGATTAGAAATCTTGAGTGCAAGGATTAAGTGAAAATGGTTCAGGGTTTTCACTAGCTTACCTTTATTTCGTACTTGACTGTGCTTACTTTGGTATCCATCTCTCTTGAGAGACAATGGGGTTTTGCATCACTAATCAATCAGGAATTAATATGCAGCACAATGGGAGCAAGAAAACCAGCCCCACAGTGGCACTAAAGTGACCTCTTCGTATTGCATTCTTGGGCAACATGTGTGGAGGTCCTGGGTTGCTCAGATCTTGGAATAACCTTCTTTGCCTCATTACTATGGTCCATAGGAGCTTAGAACAGTATATTTGGCACCAGTATAGTTGTATAAGTTGCTGAATGAGTATCATGTTAAACACCAGACCGCCATAAGAGCTCCCCTGTGGTCGTGTTCAAACAACAAACTCTTCCCTAAATGGGATTCCAATACACAGTGTCTCACCAAATATATTGTTACATATGTTACAGTATCAAGGGCAACAGTTTATATCATGTTACATGGACTGCTTTTAGCTTTGGGTGTCTTAGTCCTGCTAGCTACAAACAGCATTACAGAATGAAATAAGCAACAGTTGTTTTGTGGAATTACTAACTGACCCATTGCTTTGCTATCCTAAGTTGAAGTTGTAAAAGCTACCAATGGCAAATCAGTGTCCTGTAGAAAAACTGTTTCTATTGACTTTACACAGAAATTACATTAGTCTTGTGTTTATTTGATGTTTATTTATTTATCTTATTATTTTTTTTTTTGAAGGAGACAATAAGAAGTATTAAACCCATATAAAAAAGGGATAAATAAGGCTGAAATAAATAAAATCTTTAAAAACAAGACAACAAGAGAACTTCTTGAATATTCACCTATGAAAAGCCATATTATAATTAGGTTTCAAATAAAGTCAATAATTGTAATATATAGCTTTTAGTCATTTGATAAACAATAAATATATCACATTAATAAAGTTTATATAATTCATATACTTATAATGTGATAAAGCAAAACTAAACATTTAGAGTTAATTGATTAATTTTGGTTGGACAATTTGATAATTGTATTGATGAGACATCACTGCCATATTCTTTTTATCAGAACATCAATATCTGTGATCAGGAATAAAGGTATTTATCTTGGTATTTCGTAAACAATCTGATAAATTTCATAGAAATGTGTCCTTCACGTTCACAATGTCCAACAAACCTGTAGAATTCCCCAAATACTATATTTATCTTTCTGAATATTTCTAATTATTGATGATACAGTTTAAACTTATTTTACATAAAACTTCAAATATATCAACAGAAGATGGCTTTGATTTCTCACTTCATAAGAAGAGAAAAGATTAGTAAGATATAGCAAAAATACAGTTACCATAGAAACCGATGAGGAGTTAACCTGCAATTATTTGATAAAATACCAAATGCCCCATGGTTTCCTCTCGCATTATTTTTTGATTTTATGAGAAATATTCGGAATATAACAAGCATTATTATATAATGGAATCTGAGACATCTGAGTTGAGATTGCTATAACATACTAAAAGGTTGGTATGTTATATATTGTCACCAGAAGTGGATTAATATATCTGTGACCAACAGACTCAATTCACAGTTTTCAAGTCTATAATCCAATATCTCCATAAACACAGCTCCCCACTGTCACCACCACCATCACCGCTCTGTTGTGGCAGCATTGATGAGTGTTTCATTTGCTTGCTTCCAATATCAACTTAAACTTCTCTTTTTTTTTTTGTCAGTATAGATAAAAGGGAGGATTTATCTGGCTCATTTATCGCACATACACTCTATAAAGTCATGGTTTTCATTGATGCTTTTATGATTCAATAAATTATAGAATGCACCAAAGCATATTGATACCAAGATTGGTTCTCAGTAGTCATGTGTTAGTGTTGTAGCTTATAACTAGGTCCATGTCTTATCTATAAATTTGTTTTACCTATTTATTTATAGACACAAAACATTGCATAAACACAAAATATTGACTATAGAAAGAAGTAGGAAATGAAATTATGTGACGACTAGCTTAGTTTCCTTTCAGCCATTAATAATGAATGAAATTATTTCTATAGGGAATTGAAACTGGGTCAATATTCTAGCTTACTTTGAGTCTTTCTCAACAGTAACCTGGCAATTTAACTCACTTTCAAAGTAACAACAGCAACAGAAATGATGCCAATAGAAAATCAATATTGAGTCTCTTTCAGATCCAGCCAAGGCAGAGCAGTTTGAGCAACGTCTGTCTTCCAACAGCAGAGAATATTGCAAACACTTTGGAAATACATATGATGCACTCTAAAGCTAGGCATATCTGTTGTGACTTCTAAAGAGTTTTTTTAGGCTTCGAGGCAAGAAAACACTAAGATTGATTTGAAGAAAATAATGCCAAATCCAATTAGCTGATCAACGGAAAAAGAGGTTTTCTGGGGAATCAAAAGAACAAGAATGACAAGCAGAAGAATAAGAACGGTGAGCAAGCTTGCCAGACGTTCTTGAGTCTCGTGGAAAGAAAACATTGCTGACAAGGACAAAATCTGAAACTAGCAGCTTTTTGACAGAAAAATGAAAGTAACTTCACATTTCTACCAAAATCTTATCAATAATCATAAAAGGAAAGTTTTCCAGCAAGGAAAGGCCACAATCGTTTACAGAAGAACAGGCAAAGAAGAACAATTAATGGTATAGGGTACTTGAAGAAATTGGTTAACATAAGAATTTTCTGCAACATGACTATAGCAATCTATTTGACCTTTGCTGAATCTTCATTGGTTATTGAACTTCTGTAAGAGGTAGATGAGACAACAGTTAGTGGGACTTCAAAACGACAAGTAATTACTGGTATTTCCATGGGTACATATGACAACATAAAGCTAAGTCTTAGTGTAAGTAAAACAAAAGTCTAGCATTGATAAACACACAAGAAAGAACTTGATCCAATCAGTCAAGTATACAAACATATCCTGGAATATATGAAGTACATTTTCTATATCTGAGTAATCAATTATCACAAAACATATTGATGGGGGGGGGGTCCAATACAAGATGCACCAGCATAAGTTTTGGTAATCTAAGAAGACAGATGTATGAAGATCAGGATCTGGGACACACACCAAGCAGTTTTTTGGCTCGTTACTCTTGATGAGTAATTTTTCTCAAAGATGGAAACATACTACCAGAAATGCTGGAAGGAATTCCTCTATATTAAATGTCAGACAGAACAATATCCACATGTTCACACAAACTAGTGTTGCCTGGACTGAAATCAGAAGTAAACAACATCAGCTTCATTGGACTGGCTACGTCATTCAGGTCATTGGCCGCCCAAACAACTGGAAAAAGAAAACTAAATATAAAGAGGAACAAAGAACTTGTTCAAAGATTTGCTTAAAGAAACATTGGAAGTGTAGCACCAGTGCGTGGGAATTATTGGTGACTAACTGACTGTTGTGGAGCTCAGTCGTCTATGCTAGACCCCAACACACTGTCACAACCCCAGCTCAGTGATAAATAGAAACATAGATAACAACTTGAAGTGTCTCTTCTCTCAAAAACACTTTATAAAGCCAGAGCTCTACATAATCCCTGAACCAATTACCTGAGTACTTACAATCAGTACTCACAAGAGTTCTTGAAGTCAATTTTCGCAAAAGTACTCCAGATCAGCATTCAGAAAAGTATTTGTACTCAGTGCTGTGAACTGAAAAACATTTGTGAGTTTTATAGTGCAGCCACTGTCTACAGTGGTAAAATATGTCATTTTGTGAAAATATTACACAGAGATAAGTAAAGATCAGTGTTGAAAGATAAGAGTATTTATTATATTCTGGACAGGGTAAAGTAACATGGCTTCATTGCTATAATTCAATGACTGCTGCTTTATCAATTTGCTCATCTCTGCATTCATTTTTCTCAAGAGATGATAAAACTGAGTGTGAGATTCCACTTTTTTTGCCATTTTATATCATTCTCCTTCTGGTTATTATATCTTGGCTGTTTGCCAAGTTACAATAAATAAAATACTGAATGTTATCTGCATTAAGCCCCCCACTCATCTTGTTAATGATAAATCATTGATTGTTATGTTCAGTTTGTAAATAGGCTAATTACTCCTAGGAGAGTCTAATCACCAAAGAGAATGGTGGAGAGAGTTTTAGTTTTCTGTGTCTTTTTTTCCCCCCTCTAACTGAATAAATATTTCGCTACAACTGCTTTTTGTGAGACTACATTTTCTGTCTTTGGCATATTTTTCATTTCATTATGATTTTGTAAAGTACAATATTCAGTGTTATTGTCAGCCCTTGTAAAGGCATGTCACTTTGTGATTAGGGTGTTTGGCTCATTATCATAATGTCAAGGGTTCAATTCCTGGTTTGTGTCTTCAAGCAAGACACTTCCATTTCATGTTGCTTCAGTTTACACAACTGAAAATTAGTACCAGCTGAATTTTGCTAGTGCAGCACTCTTCCCCCTATCTATTTGACACATTTTGAATGTGCCACTGGGTCAAAGGATGAAAGAGTCAAAATGGTATTCAGGTCCACAACCCTATCATGTTATGTTCCTGGTGTAGCAGGAATAGCCTAAACATAATCTCTACTGGATTCCCATTAAAGAAGTAATGAACCAACACACACACAGAAAAAGAAGATGAAATACTGAAAATACACAACCAATCATGTTGCAGCTTTGTAGTCACGTGTGTTTACCACTCATTGTTAATGACATTCCACATAGATGTTGTTTACTTTTATTTTTAATTGAAAAAAAAAAACTGGATTTTTGTCATGAGATGAGTGTGTGATGAACCCAACACTTTGTCTGGTAAAAGAGCAAGGTCAAGATTTAAAATTGACAAAATTGTTAATGATATTTATTTTTTGGACAAAGAGTTTAGCATTACACTGGTAATGAGAGTAATTGAGACAATCAAACTGGTAAAAGTGATGAGGAAAATAGCTTGCCATCAACTAAATTCCTCTCAGAAAGTCACTTGTCAAAGCAAGGTATCAAATCCAGAACCACATAGTTGTAAAGCCAATATCTTGGCCATGCAGCCATGGCTTGACCACATACAATTGACCATATAGTTATGTCTGGTAATTGAGCAGAGATGTTCTATTAATATTTCTAAACGATGTTAAATAAAGACTGGTTGCACTTGCTTTATTATCAAATATCATCAAGCAAGAGAGATTAATTACCTTCTAATTAGTTTTAAACAAATGAACATCAAAGAAACAAACTCCAGGATTTGATTTGAATTGTGTCATCAATGAAAGAACATTTGAGTTTGAGAGTAAGGAATAAAAGAAAGTGATGCATGTCTCTTTATAATATATTCCAAAGGTGTTGTTGTTGTTGTTGTTGTTGTAGAGGTTCTCTCTATGGATTGTGTTCCTTGAGAGAGAGTAGAGTAGGAATGAAAAGCAATTTGATTGGACGTTGACTCAACTACATGAATTGATCTTATTCACTTAGACAAGGTCATGTGATTAACATTCTTAAATTCTTGATTCCAAGATAAACTAAAAGGGTCAAATAGTGTTAGTAGGGGAAGAATAAAACAAGTGCAATTGAAAAGAGCAAAATGATGCTATGTTTAATATAAGGAGTTTAATGTGAAGAACTGTTGTTGTGTTTGCTGTTAAGAACTATGAAATATTTCAAGGGGAACGCTGTTTAATGGTTGTTAGGAAATAGTGTTTGATGTGACAAACTTATTATTCAGCGGGAAGCTGCACCATTTTGAGTGAAGCTCTGTAAGTAATGGCTGATGTTAAATGGGATGAACAAATGAATTTTCATGGAGTAGATTAGTGAAGTGTTTGATGCGAAGAACAGTGGAACATTTTAAGACACAAATTACCATAACTGCTCATGCAAAACAATGTTTAATGTACAAAAAACAAAAACAATCACTTTTAATGTTTACTTAAAATAATAAAAAGATAAAATACTATAATTTACTTTTTAAGGTTACATATGGTAGTTCATTTGAAAAACAGTATAATGATATATCTAAAGTAGAGTGCAATGGTGGGAAGAACTGTGTGATGCTTGTATGGAAGAAACAAGTAAAAATTGATGGCAAAATTAATGCATATTTCTAATATGAAGGGTAATGTGAGGTTTGAGGGTAAGTTTGGTCAAAACAAAGAATTTAGTGTAATGTTTGATACATAAAGTTCCCATGAAAGGCAGTGTAGTGTTTGGTAAGAATGGTTAAACCTTTTGGTACAGCATTTCTGTTAAAATACACATTCTTTGTTTCAATTACATATATTTCGGCCCTTAACCCCTGATACTCTTGGGGATTCAGGCTGCATCCTGACCATAACTCCTGGACATCCCTCTACTGTCACATTTTGTGCTGCTCTTTGCATTGAAACCCTTTTAAGGTGCCCTAGAGCCAAGGCTCCTTGGGTGTTGTAACTAGTTCAGTCTAAGACCCTAGTTGACTCTAGGGTAAATTATGACCATCGGAATTGCTTTTTATTCCACCTTGACCAGATCCAGATGGAACTTTTCTTTAACATGAAATTGTGATGGAAGGTCTTCATTGAACTCATTTTAAAACAGAATGTTTGTATCACAGAACCAGAAGCAGTTTCAGGTGAGTTGATATCAAAAAGGATGGGTAAGGCTTGGTAAAATTTGTTGTACAGTGTTTAATGTAAAAATGTCTAATAAGAAAAAGCAGGCAGTGTAATGTTTGTTAGGTGGCGCTGCTGCAGAATGTTTAATGGGAAAAGAAGGCAGAGTAATGTGAGACTCAGTAAGCAACAAAATATACTAGAGAAGAAATATTATTTCCAAACCACACATTTCTGCCATTGAATTTTGACAACAATAGACATAAATTATATTTAATTTATTTCCTATTGCACAGGAGATATCACCTGGTGACTGAACATTGGTGAAGAGGAGGGGAGCTTGTTATTGATACTATCATAAGAAATAGATACTTCATGATAAAATAAATATGATATTATTAAAAAAAAAAAGATATAGAAAGAATATTTACAGATACAGAGAAATATGTTATATTCGAAAAACAGCTTTAATTCAAATGTTAAATGTTATCTTGGTGAGGAAGAACAGAATAATATAATTCTCAAATTCTTCCTTCCTTCCATTTTTATGGGGCTGGGAGGGGTAATTGCATATTTCTTTCTATTCTGGCAGTGACAAGATAAATATTCAAAGTTGCTCATACACACACGCGTGAGGTGTGTATATATATGTGTGTGTGTGTATGTGTGTTTGTATTTGGAGGAATGTATGTGTGTTTAGGTGCATGGCCTACTGGTTAAAGTGATGCGCACATGAGTATGAGGTCATGGTTTCAATTTCTACACCACATGATGCATCGCATTCTTAAGCAAAATACTTTATTTCACATTGCTTTGCAATCTATTTCACATCTGATATGTGCCATACTGTGCACCAATACAAATAACATTGATTTGATGGAGAGAGAAGCATTTGATCATTCGAGATAAATCATCTTTGCATCTGTGCAAGTTGTTCAGCAAGAATGTGTGGAGTCATCATTCTCAGACCTGAGAGACCACCAAGAATGTGTATGTGCATTTATACATATATATATATTCTTTTATTCTTTTTCTTGTTTCAGTCATTTGACTGTGGCCATGCTGGAGCACCACCTTTTAGTTGAGCAAATCGACCCCGTTCTTTGTAAGCCTAGTACTTATTCTATCAGTCTCTTTTTTGCTGAACCGCTAAGTTATGGGGACGTAAACACACCAGCATCGCATGTCAAGCGATGTTGTGGGTGGGGGGACAAACACAGACACAGAAACACACACACACATATGATGGGCTTCTTTCAGTTTCCGTCTACCAAATCCACTCACAAGGCTTTGGTCGGCTCGAGGCTATAGTAGAAGACACTTGCTCAAGGTGCCATGGAGTGGGACTGAACCTGGAACCATGTGGATGGTAAGCTAGCTACTTACCACACAGCCACTTCTGCGCCTATATATAACATTTAATGGACACAGTATAAAGGTAAGAGCTACCAACCATTTCTTGTTGTGAAGATATGCATCTAAGGCAGTTTGTGAAAGACTACATGGAGATACATGACATTCCATGTAAATCTGCCAATTTAATGTATTTTAAAGCATGAAACTATTAGTAGCATCTTTGTAGTTGTGTACATTAAATGATATTTATCCTTCACTGGATGGAGCACTTTTTTTGTTGATCCTGCCTACAATGGAACTGTAAACTATACATATTTGTGTGTGTGTGTATAAGCATGTATTCATCATCATCATCATCATCGTTTAACGTCCGCTTTCCATGCTAGCATGGGTTGGACGATTTGACTGAGGACTGGTGAAACCGGATGGCAACACCAGGCTCCAGTCTGATTTGGCAGAGTTTCTACAGCTGGATGCCCTTCCTAACGCCAACCACTCAGAGAGTGTAGTGGGTGCTTTTACGTGTCACCCGCACGAAAACGGCCACGCTCGAAATGGTGTCTTTTATGTGCCACCCGCACAAGCC
>NC_068988.1:4338638-4339468 GCF_001194135.2 Octopus bimaculoides
GGACTGGTTCTTGTGCGGTTGGCACATGAGATGCACCATTTTGAGCGTGGCCGTTGCCAGTACCGCCTGACTGGCTCCTGTAGGATTTTCGAGCGAGATCGTTGCCAGTGCCCCTGGACTGGCTTGTGCGGGTGGCACATAAAAGACACCATTTCGAGCGTGGCCGTTTTCGTGCGGGTGACACGTAAAAGCACCCACTACACTCTCTGAGTGGTTGGCGTTAGGAAGGGCATCCAGCTGTAGAAACTCTGCCAAATCGGACTGGAGCCTGGTGTTGCCATCCGGTTTCACCAGTCCTCAGTCAAATCGTCCAACCCATGCTAGCATGGAAAGCGGACGTTAAACGATGATGATGATGATGATGATATGTCTCCTCGAAGAAGTATGTGAAACTCAACCACATGGTTCTAAGTTCAGTCCCACTGCACGGTACCTTGAGCAAGTGTCACCTGATATGGCTTCAGGTTGATCAGAGCCTTGTGAGTGGATTTGGTCGATGAAAACTGAAAGAAGCCTATCTTATGTGTATGTGTGTGTGTGTGTGCCTTTGTGTCTGTTTGTCCACCACCATCACTTGACAACTGGTGTTTTTATGTTTATATCCCCATAACTGAGTGGTCTGACAAAAAGCGACTGATAGAATAAGTACCAGGTTTAACAAAAAATAATTCCTGGTCAATTCATTTGACTAAAAATTCTTCAAGGCAATGCCCAGCATGGCCACAATCTAATTACTGAAACAAGTAAAAGATATATATATATATTTCATTTTGGGATTTGGTTTGCAAGATTCTTTACGTGAGTTTGTGAAGCATATTTTGTTGTCTATA
>NC_068988.1:4339495-4344741 GCF_001194135.2 Octopus bimaculoides
AGATAGATAGATAGATAGATAGATAGATAGATAGATAGATAGATAGATAGATAGATAGATAGACAGATAGATAGATAGTTGCTTCTACTGAAAGTACTTCAAGAAATGATTGATAGATAGTGCTAAAATATTTCTTGTAATCCCTATTTTAACATTCCTACTTTATGTTAGGATTAAACTAGATTATACTTACTCCATGTGTCGTTCTGAATACAGATTGTCACCTAGGTGGGAATTCTCTTTCTATGATTATATCAGCCATACATTAACGCATCAAAGAAGATCTAATGCTACCTTCACAAAATTTTGTTTTTCACAATATTTACTTATATACATGAAGGGCTTACATTTGTAAAGCTGTCTGGTGGATGGTTGTGAGTCTTGAGATTTATCTCCCCTTCTCACATGGAGCTGTTTTCAATGGCCATTTGCTAATTGTAATACATCCTCTGGAGGTCAAGATGAAAAGCACAGGTATTTCCAGTCTTTTTCTTTGTTTATATTTTCACCACTAGCCAGTCTGAGTTATTTCTTTTGGTTCATATTTTGTTTATTTTTTCTAAACCATAACAAGTTTCATACTCAGTTACAGATAAGTATATGTTAAAAAAAAATAAATGTTACATGATCGTTTCCAATGCCGCTGGAGTGGCCCCTGTGCAGGTGGCACATAAAATACACCATTTTGAGTGTGGCCATTGCCAGTACCGCCTGACTGGCATTTGTGCCAGTGGCACGTAAAAGCACCCACTACACTCTCTGAGTGGTTGGCATTAGGAAGGGCATCCAGCTGTAGAAACTCTGCCAAATCAGATTGGAGCCTGGTGTAGCCATCTGGTTCACCAGTCCTCAGTCAAATCGTCCAACCCATGCTAGCATGGAAAGCGGACATTAAACGATGATGATGATTGTACAATATTCAAAGATGCAATACTGTAATGTTGATGGATATGAAAACCCTGAACAAGAAACTAATTTAAATATATAAAGGTCACTGAAATAAATAGGTTTGTCTGAAACATTTCTCTTCTCATGAAAGCCTTTTGGTCAATTTGGAAACATGTCATTCCTCTCCTCCTGATGGTCTAAGAATCCATCCAAACTCATGAACTGCATAATTTTTGCCAACACAGGTTACCACCGCTTGTCTTAGAGATTGTTACCTTATGTCATACATCCATCGTTTGTATGTCCTATTCTTTGGCTAAGTCATATGGAGACATGATTTTCCATCCACCTTCATAGCCTACTATATCTGGGAAGGTCATGGTATTGAGTCCGTAGGAACTTCTCCTATAGGGTCCTATCAGAAGGAACCATCATTATACTTTTCCTGCTAGGTTGCCATTTATGGCCAACTGAGACTATCGATATTATTTGACCATCTTATTGTTGATTTGCCTCTGAGTCTGTTGGCTGTTTGAAGAATCTGTTTCATGATTCATTCCTGTGGCATCCTAATCTCATGTCCGTAGTACTGGTACTGTAACCTCTCAATGCTGAGTGGCAGCTACTTGACCTGGAGAGACTGACTGACCTCCAAGTTACAGACCCTGTTGTGTAACATTATTCCAGGTATTCTTCAGAGGAGGGAACCCATTTTGGTCGCTTATATTCACAATCATTTCAGCAGCAAGCTGGCAGAATCATTAGCATACCAGGCAAAGTGCTTAGTAGCATTTTGTTAGTCTTTATGCTTTGACTTCAAATTCCCCCAAGGTTCAGTTTGCTTTTCATCCTTTCAGGGTCGATAAAATAGGTTCCAGTTCATCACTGGGGGTCGATGTAATCAACTTACCTGTCCTCAAAAATTGCTGGCCCTGTGCCAAAATTTGAAACTTATATTCACAATCCTACTTTTTCAGCCAGTAGCCAACATTTATGAACAAAAGTTATGATAGTGATGGAAACCAAATTAAAGGTAGCAAGTTTGGTTTTTTTAACCAATCTCTCCGTTACCGACGACCAAATACTAAAATTGGTGAGTTACTGTGACAGCACTGCACCAATTGTAAAGCTCGCAAAAACAACTAAATATCAATGACAGCAAGAATATAGATTTGTCATGTTAAATAAGTTAATGGTGGAATCATGTAGAAGCAATGATGAAATTTAAAATGGAAACAGGACTTTGAGCATTGGCGAAAGGTTCGAAATGCAGCGGAAGAAGTTCATTAAAAGGAAACATTCATCTAAAACCTATCAATATTCACTGGAAAAATTGATTATGGGACTGGTTGATAATCTGGGGCTGGATATCATACCAATGCATCTGAAAAACCTAATCCTACATCTCGTGACAAAATCAGACAGTCTACAAGACTAAATCTGACGTTGGTGGCACCAAAGTATCTTATTTGAGATATGCCACTAGAATATATATATATATGTTTTAATTTAGAGCAAACATTATATATATATATATATATATATATATATATATATATACACATAAGTACCTACCTATATACATACATATATACATACATACATGCACACATACACACACTTATGCACATACCCACATACATGCATACATGCATACACACACATACACATTCACATTGACAATATTAATTTTATTGCCATTCATCTCTCTGCCACTGCCTCCAAAGCATTGCAATGTCATCGCTCATAACTATTGCAGCACAAAATATAATTTTAACATTGAAAGCTATAAATAATATACATTTTAAACATTTATAGACTATTTATTGCTTCAAATATCTACAATAACTATAGCAGTAACTTTATACAGAATATTTCCCACTAATAAATCAATCACTAAATAAATGTAATTGATTATGGATATATATATATATATATGTACACACACACATACATGCATACATATGTATATATATATATATATATATATATATATATATATATATATGGATAAATACACATGCACACATGTATAGATAGATAGATAGATAGATAGATAGATAAATCGATAGATAGATAGATAGATAGATAGATAGATAGATAGATAGATAGATACACATATTGATGGATAGATACACATATTGATAGATAGATATAGATATATCAATTAAATTTGGGTATTCAATTTGGCAGTTTGCTTTAGGAAGCTCATCTACTGGTATTGGCTAACAGATTTGCTTATACAGTGAGACCAATGGTATCATTGAATATACATCTGTAAATCAGCAAATATCCATAGAGTATATATAGAAATATAAACAAGTTAGAGTCTGGACAGCTCTGTGTCAAACCATCCAACCCATGGATTGAGCAAATGCTTTATTGCATCATACAACAATCGTTTCATCATCAGATCATTGCCAAAATATTATTATACATTTATATGTTGGTATGCATACATGTATATCCATCTATCCATCCGTCCATCTATCCAGCTCTCCATCTATCTATCTATCTATCTATCTATCTATCTATCTATCTGTCTGTCTGTCTGTCTGTCTGTCTGTCTGTCTGTCTATTTGTCTATCTATGTAAATAGTAAATGCATTTAAGGAGGAGGAGAGTAAAAGCAAGAAAAGAGAGGGAGTTGAAACAAATAATTTAAAAGTAAAGTACAAAATAAAAAATACAAATATTAACATAAAAATAACCATGTAAAAATATGACGAAACTATTAAGTGGCAAGATGTGGAAATATTTGGAAGAAAATTTCAATAAAATGCAATGATGTTGCTGCTTAAACAGTGTGCATTTGTTAGTTGAAAAGGCTTGGGGGTTTACTCTTGAAGTGGTTGGCATTAGGAAGGGCGTCCAGCCATAGGAACTTTGCCAAATCAGATCAGAACCTGGTGTAGCCCCTTGGCTTACAAGTTTCCAGTCAAACTGTCCAACCCATGCCAGCATAGAAAACGGACGTTAAATGATGATGATGATGAGAGCTATAGTAGAAGACACTTGTCCATATTAGCACTAAACTAAAACCATGTCGTTGGAGAGCAAATAGCTTAACCCCACAACCACCTCTGCACCTTGTAAGGAAATCCTTTTCAGCATTTATAGACTGAGAAATCAATGATTTTTCTCTGGTCTGAGACAGAAGAGATACATATTTAGATGTTGTACACTGTCATATGGGTGTTGGTATGGAATATAACATCTAGTAAATTATTTTTCCCCATGTAGGTTACACTATTATTTGGTGCATAAAAGGGTCCAGGGTGGCAATAATTAACTTCATAATTTTCAGTCTGTTTTAACGCAAGCTCCACTGTTTAATATACCCCGAAAGCCAGTTTATAGCCTTTACACTTTATTGCATGTAATGCAATAAAGCACACTTTATATGCACTTTATTGCATTATACATGTGTACTTATTGTATGAAGGTCTATAAAAGAAGATAGATGGTATCTCCAGGCATAAATGATCCAGACAGTTAAACTAGAAATTAAGACAGCCTAATAAAATTTTACAAGACAAAAGTGGATGATGTTGGGAAAGACTGAGTTAGATGAGGAGAGGTCAACAAATGTATGGCGAGAGCTGAAACAAGAAGTAGAGAGGAAAGAGAAAATGTCTCCACAGTTTATAAGAAATTGCCAAAAGTTGATTTCCATCAGATGCAGTAAAGGAGAGTGGTGTTAGTGACCAGGTTGGAATGAAAGTCCTTCATAGTATTTATTGAAATAATGGAACATAAATAAATATAGCATTATACGTGTGTTTTAAATGAAGAATATGACTACCATAATGTGAATATTTTCACTTTCTTTTAACATAGGCTCTTAATTTAAATCATGTGCCACATGAATACAATTAATATATATAAGTGTGTGTGTGTGAAGTCACTCTTGATTACTATTGGTAACATGTAACCCAATAGAACCTGTCACATGACCAGGTCATCAGCAACCAAACCAGCAACACTACAAAGCCTGCTTGGCATGCAGTGTGGATTTTGGACACCCTGCAGGATGAAAAGCAAGACCTATCAAACCACTGGCAGTGAGGGATCCCTTGGTGTTGTTGTCACCCATCCTTCTAAGTGAGGGACACCTAGATGTAACTTGCAATTTCATGTGAATACTGTGTTGAAACAGATATTGTATTGTTTTTTTTTTTTTGCCAAATAAACACATGCACTATATATTCGTTCTTCACTTGTTTATTACATTTCTTAATCTAACTTGTGACCATTGTCTGGAAATCTTTCATCAAACATCTGTGACCTCCTCAGAGACACTTTCTGTGTTTGTGTGTGCTTTTGCTCTGCTTATTTCATTCTCTCTCTCTCTCTCT
>NC_068988.1:4349248-4351590 GCF_001194135.2 Octopus bimaculoides
CACCATTTTGAGCGTGGTCGTTGCCAGTACCGCCTGACTGGCTCCTGTAGGATTTTCGAGCGAGATCGTTGCCAGTGCCCCTGGACTGGCTTGTGCGGGTGGCACATAAAAGACACCATTTCGAGCGTGGCCGTTTTCGTGCGGGTGACACGTAAAAGCACCCACTACACTCTCTGAGTGGTTGGCGTTAGGAAGGGCATCCAGCTGTAGAAACTCTGCCAAATCAGACTGGAGCCTGGTGTTGCCATCCGGTTTCACCAGTCCTCAGTCAAATCGTCCAACCCATGCTAGCATGGAAAGCGGACGTTAAACGATGATGATGATGATGATGATGATACATACATACATATATATATAGATATAGATATAGCTGTAGATATTTATGTATGTCTGTATATATATGTATATCATCGTCACCATCATTTAACATCTGGTATGTGTTGAAGAGCTCAAAAGAATGTGACTAGCCTGAGGGGTGTGTTGGCTTCCACTGTCTATTCTTTGAGAAGATTTCTACAGTTGGATGCGCTCCCTAATGCCAGCCTGTTTACAGAGTGCATAGTGTGTCTAGTAAAATGAGGTTCCCAGGAAAACCTGCGCCCACTCACCTCAGTTCTGGAAGTGCTATGTATATTATGCTCCTCACCCTGTGAGTAACCCCCACTGTACAGAGTTAATTCCCATCATGCACTATGCCTGCCTCTCTCACCCCCTACTCCAGCAGACCACTCAACACTGTCACTTCTTTTGTCCTCTCTCTCCCCCTCTTGTCTTCTCTGTCACCCTTAATATCCCACTAAATCCCCCCTGACCCCTTCTGCATCCCCTTATCTTTTGCAGCTCTTGACTTATCTGTCATCTGCCCTTCGATACAACCCAGGTTTTACAGTTACTGGCTACTTCCACATCCCCTCCCCTCCTAATACCCATACACCCTTGCAACCAACCCACTTCTGCTCCCTTTCTACCTCATCATCTCTGTCTCTCTCTCTCTCTCACTTTTCAACTCCTACTGATCATTTCTCTTTTCTGTCTCTTCTTGACCTTCTCCTACCAAATGTGGGCAGCCATGCAGATCCTCTACAAGGACCTGATCCTCACCGTTCCCTCATACTTTAACCCTTTCTCCCCTAACATAAAGCAAACCATAATCTCACATGGGGTTTCTATGATTCTGAGCAGCATAGTTACCCTACTTGTGCTGGTTGCATGAAAAATGTACCCAATACACACTGTAAAGTGGTTGGTTTTAGGAAGGGCTGGATGCCCTCCCAAAACCATGTAAAAGAAGACACTGGACACATTGGATTCTGTCAAGCTGTCAACCCATGCCAGCATGGAACATCAGTATTAAATGAAGATGATGATGATGATGATAAAGATATATATATATGTGTATTACTTTTACTTGTTTCAGTCATTTGACTGTGGCCATGCTGGAGCACCGCCTTTAGTCAAATCAAATCGACCCCGGGACTTATTCTTTATAAGCCTAGTACTTATTCTATTGGTCTCTTTTGCCAAACCACTAAGTTACGGGGACGTAAACACACCAGCATCGGTTGCCAAGTGATGCTGGGTGAACAAACACAGATACACAACATATACACACACATACACACACATATATATATATATATATATATATATATATATATACGATGGGCTTCTTTCAGTTTCCGTCTACCAAATCTGCTCACAAGTCTTTGGTCAGCCCGAGACTATAGAAGAAGACACTTGCCCAAGGTGCCACACAGTGGGACTGAACCCGGAACTATATGGTTGGTAAGCAAGCTACTTACCACACAGCCACTCCAGCGCCTATTATATTCCTATTTCTTTCTCCCTGACAACATAAAGCCATGCATTGACAAATTGTTAAAGTTAAAAGACTGCCAGGCTTCAAAAAACTCTTATACATCATCTACCGATGCTTCTTCTTCTTGCTATGACAGCCTTCCTATCACTTTATTTAACTAATGAACATGTTTCTAGCCTTGAGGAAAATTGTCTGGGAAATATTTTTTCCTTATTAGTTTCCTCCGCCAGACACTCTAGCAAATGACTACCCCCCAAGAAAACATTATTTCTAACTAGGAGTCTTGTTTCTACGCAGCTGACAGCATTATCCATCTTTATAACAATTTTACATATGAATATGTGAGAGAGCCACATCCACACTCCTGCCTCCGCATTAATATTCGGTTGATGTAGATTAATATTCTATTTACCTTTACAATTTGATTATATAAAGAGCATAAATTTACAACATATTAGTATATTTCTAACTTTTGAAAAAAATATATTTATATACGTCTCCCCCCCTCTTCCACCTCACCCCT
>NC_068988.1:4352112-4372285 GCF_001194135.2 Octopus bimaculoides
TATATATATATATATATATATATATATATATATATATATAAAAGTACATACAAAAGTGTTGGAATGTGTATGTGATTCTATGTGCATGTGTGTGTAGAGATAAAAATCAATCTCACACAAACATACTCGAATGTATGTGTGTCTGTGTGTATATATATATGTACATATGTATGTATAACGTACGTATACTTTTATATATGTGTACATGAGTAATAATAAATTTACTGCTATATTACTTACCATAGTATTCCATATTGTTAATATTAGATAGAAATATGATATTACTAAATATATTTGAAAAGATGGACGTCAGAAATGGCTGAAATAATACACATAGCGAAAATTGAATACAAATTTGTTTCTTCTAGACAATTGTGTGTGTGTGCGTGTGTGTGTGTGTGTCTATATGGTGTGGTATATGGTGTGAGGTGTGTATGTATTTGAATGTATGTGTATGTGCTAATGATGTTTCTTCAAATCAGTTCAACTCCTATTGTTTCTATTTTCTGTTGTTATGGAAGCTGATCTTGGCAGAAACCCTACTTTCTCCAGTTATGATTATGATTGTATTTATGATGCTAATCCTTCATTCATATCAACAATATCTAAAACAACCCCACAGACCAGTTAACCCTATGAATGTAATTATTTACCTAAATCCCTGGATACCCATCACAGTGTGATCAATCCTTTAAAAGAGCATCATCTCTCCATTCTATAGCTTCACTGCCAAAACATCAATGTTCTTACCCTTAGTCTGTCTTTTATGAGAATCTTTTACCTTAATCCTTTACCAAACGGATTACTCTGTGAAATTAATCATGCATTATCACATGGCTACAATATTTCTATGATGCGATTGTTTACTTTTAGAATGACATTGTTAAGTAAGTGTGAGAGGAAAGATTTGGCCAGTCTAAATATGAAACAGGTAGGATATTTGGGGTGGATATGGCTAGTTTATATGTTAAAAATGTTAAGGGTCTGGTTATCTACCATATCTTGGATTATAAAACTCCGGTTTGGCTCTTCTATCTTTACATGTATAGGAATTAATGTCTCTACTTCTCATAGCATTAACGTTGGAATGTGATATGTTCCCTGCTCTCCACTTAAGATCAATAACATACTCCCTGCTATCTGTAAATGCAACACACTCCTAAGCAGATAATACTGTCACTTTAATCATGTTAATCTTCATAGATATTATCAAGATGTGATCTTGATATCTCATGTTAAAAAGAGTCAACTTCTTTCAGCAAACACTTTGAAAATCTTCTTCAATGGAGATGTGGCATCCTAAATCTCTTTCAACCTAATCCAGTAAACAGTCATTCCAACACATTAACCCAGACACATTACAATCTTTCATAAGCAATTCACTACCAAAATCTTCTCAGACAAATGCTAAACCAAACATTCTATAACAATCCATGACATGGCTAAGGTTATATTTCAAAGACTAGGTGCCTTCTTTTTGGATCAACACCTGGCAAAACCATTATCTCCAGAGTTACAGATCTCTGCAATATCTTCTCTAAAAATAATTTATCACAGGAAGGAATTTACAGAAATTCTTGGGGAATAACCATTGTATTAACCAAGCCAGTACACAGTGACTGTCTTCTTCAGAATAAAACTGTTAGAAAAACGAATGTACACACAAATACATACATATATATATTTATTTCTTTATTGCCCACAAGGGGCTAAACATAGAGGGAACAAACAAGGACAGAAAAAATGGATTAAGTCGATTACATCGACCCTAGTATGTAACTGGTACTTGTTTAATCAATTCCAAAAGGATGAAAGGCAAAGTCGACCTGGGCAGAATTTGAACTCAGACAAAATACCACTAAGCTAATTTTGTGCTAATGATTCTGTCAGCTCACCACCTTACATATATGTATATATTGCCTTAGTTTCAATAAATTTTGAAAATAATTAAGAATCTGTTACAACAATTTGTCATTAATAAGCTTGTGTTTGGGACATAATTTCAGTATGAAGTTTTGATTGAAGGTTTTGATTTAAGTCAATTTAAATCAAGAAGTTTGTATCAAAACCAATGTGTAGTCTTGAACAAGTTGGTATCAAAAGGGTTTTAAAAAATTGCCATAAACTAGATTGGACTTAAATGGCTGGATTGATATTTAAATATTTATTGATATAATGGTACGAATATGTATTCATATTTGTATATACGAGGTCTGATCAAGAAGTATCCGGACTGTTGCTATAGTAACAAAGCTAAAGCACGCAGAGTGAAGCTGCTTGGTATAGATTGACCTTCAACTCTGCTGTGCATCCACATTAAGCTTTAATGTTCCAGCTTACTTCTGCTGTTTGCAGCAGTGCTTGGAAGGAAGGTGTGTAGTGTGTGATTATTGCATTAACCATGACAAAGACAGTCGTGAAGGCAATACCTGCTCAGAGGCCTATGCAAAGTTGCAGAAAGTGTATGGAGAGGAGTGTATGAGCTGCACACAAGTGAATGGTTGGTGCAGACGTTTCCAAGATGGCCTAAAAAATGTCAATATTGACAAACGTTCTGGGAGGCCTGCAACCAGCAGAACTGAGGAAAACATTGCAGATATGTATGCAGTTGTGAGGGAAATCATTGAATTACCATCCGTGAGTTATCAGAGGATGGGCAGATTAGTTACGGTTCAATTCAGTCCATTATCACTGAAGATTTGGGTATGAGATGTGTGTCTGCCAAGTTTGTGCCAAAACTGCTTTCAGCTGACCAAAAACATACTCGGCTTTCAGTTGCAAAATACCTCCTTGATTGTGTCAAGAACGATGAAAACTTTTTGAAAACTTTGTGTAGGTCTGTGAGCAGGTAGCACCAAGCTTTTGGCAAAATTTGATGCAGATTCTCTGCTCAACTTTCTCCGCCATGGTCAATGCAATGATCACACATTACACACCTTCCTTCCAGGCATTGCTGTAAGCAGCAGAAGTGAGCTAGAACACATTAAACCTTAATGCACATGCACAGCAGTGTTCAATATCAATCTGTGCCAAGTGGCTTCATTCTCCATGCTTTAGTTTCATTACTATAGCAACAGTCTGGATACTTATTAATCATACCACATATACCTTCGTACAAACATATTCCTGAGATGTCATCTTTACCTCTATTTTTTTTTCCTATCAAAATTAATTATATTGCAAACATGATTCAGTGCTTTGAAATAATTCTTTGGCAGATGTCTGAAAGACCCAGAAGGATATCAATGATATTGGGAACTAAACTCCAATCTGGTTTCTATGATGTAACCTTGTGGCTAATTACACAATGACATGATGTTGAACTAAGATAAACTAGAACTCAACAATTTTAGTAAATAAAATTAACTAAAACAGCTTTATACTCTTCCTTTCAACAATTGGCCAAAATTAACAATACAGTTGACATTTAGGGCAAGATGAGCTCCTGAATTTTTAGAATATTTTTTCAAATATATCTCAGTATTATTATCAATGATCTATTCAAATGTTGTATCGCATCTCATCCCCAGCATCACTTCCTCACTTCCATCTGTGATCTTTCTACACTCAACAAGTCATTATGAGAATTGAGGAACCGCAACAATAGTTTTTGTGAATTAAATAATCTGACAAACTTGGACCGTCAAAACACACAAAGTATTTGTCTTTACATATCATAAACCCTACATCATTTGTGCAATGTGTAAAATATACCCTGAAGATAGTTCAAACAATGGTGGCATCCAGTTAGAAAGATATTACTGATGCAGTTTTATGATAAAGTTATATATTTTGGGGAATTTCTGTTAGAGAAGATCAGAGATTGTGATATCTCGAAGGGGTTAATTGTGTTGCTTATGAGTAGAGAGCAAGAGTTAGGTGGCCATCCTTTTAGATCTTCTTTCTCTACATAAACAACCTTCTGACTATCATTTTAAACTACACAAGCTCCCATGCAAAGGGTAATCCTTTTCACATTCACACACACACACTATATTGGTTAGTAAACCCTCCCTTAGCACCCACACTATAACCACTAACATCCTATTACTACTTCTTAGTGTCTTCTCTTCCTGTCATGATTACATCAGTTGTTTCCCCTGAATAAACCAGCAGGGTACCATCAACTACCATATACCTGCCTACATACATACAGACCTCTCTTTTTCTTCTCCCTGCTGTGTAAACCTTCAGGAACCCTTGTATCAAATACTTTGTCAATATTTCCTTAACAGACATAATTGCACACATACAGTGCCACAAACAGTTTCAAATTGCTCATAAATACCCACATATTGCCCATAAATAAGCTGTCTGACCTGTATGTGTGTATATAGTGTCCACAGTGAGAGAAAAGAATGTATATACTCATTTATATGTTTACAAAGATATACTTTCATAGATATATGCCATGTCATACTTTCATATAGTGCAATACAGTAACAAATAAGTTTATGGACTCATATATAATCACTCTCAGTTATTTATAAATTCACAAATTAACAAATATATGGAGATATATATATATATATATATATACATACATACACACATACATAATCATACACTGCTGAATATATAAATAGTCAGCCATAAATTAATAAACAGGTACATCCTCTCTCTCTTACATACATGTACTTACATTCACAGATGCAGTCCTACATAAATGGAACACACAAACACATACATAAATAGACTGTACATAGGCATACATATACATTCACAAATGCAACACACACAGATATACATACATGAATAGAACATATGTAGACGCACACATATATACATGCATAAATGGAGCATGCAAAGACACACACATTCATACATAAATGGAACCAATACAAATATATATATATACAAAAATAGAACATATATAGACGTATACCAATACAAATGGAATACGCATACACATGCATAAGCACACATAAGCATACATATTTATAAACAAGTTTATATACACACTTTTGCAGGGATGAGACGAGAGAGGGAGAGAGATATAATGTTAAGAACACACACAATTGAAAATACTCATAGAGCAATCCACACACCCATACATATATATATATACATGCACATACACACAGCACAAGATAAAGATTAGTCTAGAAGCATATACAATGATACACTCAGTCCCATAAACAACTTAGAGACACGTATATAGATGTAGAGAGGAACGCACAGAGATAAAGAGAATGTTACTTTCTCCGTGTTATATCATCGAACCAATTCCTCAGAGTCCCATTAGGGAAGTATCTCTGCTCAATATAGCAAGCTTCTCATTATTTACTTGCCATTCTATCCTTCGCGTAACATTCCAAGAGCTCTCCCATTTGTCTTGAGATATTTTATTGCTTCTACACAGTTAATTTAGATAATGAGAACCTCCACATTTGTATTAATCTGCTCAATTGGTATTTAAGATGTCTGAAATAAACACAGCCGTCGTTTCATTCTGGACATTGTTGTTGCAGTTTATGAACCACAACTCTGACACTGACATTAAAATATACATTTTAAGTGTGAGCTGCTCCCATTCTCTCTCTCTTTCTCAATCTATCTATCTATTTAACTACCAATCTATCTCTCTATCTATCTATCTTTCTCCCTCCTTGCCTCTCTCTCTCTCTCTTTCATTTTCTGTACTGTCAGCTTTACTGAATCGATGCTATGTTGTTGTACTCTAGTGAACTTCAACACTGACCCTGTCAATTTTACACCGAGATACACTATTCCACAGTGAATTACATGAAGATCCTGCATCGTACAGACATGGCTTCATGGTTAAAAACCAAGTGGTTTCAGGTTCAAATGACATCTTGGACAAGTGGCTTCCACTATAGTCCCAGGCCAGTCAATGCCTTGCAAGAGGATCTGGTTGATGAAAACTGGAAGAAGCCCATCATATATACGTGTGTGTGTGTGTGTGTGTGTGTGTGTGTGTGTGTGTGTGTGTGTGTGTGCGCGTGTATATGTATGTGTGAATATGTATATATAAATGTATGTATGTTTGTATGTGTATAAATGTATTTATGTCATTATTGAGTTTTATTTCAATGTTTCTTGTCAATAGAGAAAGAGTCGGTTTCTAACCTAAATCCAAGGCTCCTTTACTGGAATTTCAACAACATCAACAGAGTATTTTTTTTAGTATGCATGTATAGATGCAGATTAGCATGTTTTGTTTTATGTATGTATTCTCACGCATATAATTGCATATCTAGAGTTGTTCATATATATTTAAATGATAAACTTCTGGAAAGTTTTAGATTTTTACTGTTCCAATGATGGATTGGATCTGTAATCTTCAAATTAGTTTTCTCCTTTCTAGTTTTGAGACGCCTAATTTTTCAAGATTGATATTTAGGCAGTGTGTTACATCCTTCAGCATTCAAGATCCGTCCATGCATGAGACATGGCCTGCATGATTGAGCGGTCTGCGCAGCAGCATGGTTTCAATGTTCAGGACACTGGGCTTGCTGGCAGACTCCATTGATGGTGATGTCTTCCCTCCATGAGATGTCCTTATTTATAAACACTACATGTGTATGTGTGCATGTATGTGTGTATGTATATACATACACACTTAATCCACCTCTTCTGTATATAGATTCTTGATATGAGTGTAGAAAGAAATTAATGTGTGTAGAAAGAACTCATACATACACATACACATATACAGATACACAGAAATGCGCACATGCATACATACACCCATATATATGTGCACGCACATATCAGTAACATTTTTTCTGAATTTACTTGTTTAATGTTTTGATTCTGGATGAAGGAGTTGTGGTGCCCATAGACTTCAGAAGTTCTTTGAGCATCACCCATTTTTGTTGGTTATATATACCTAAGGTTTGAACAAAGCTCTGAAGAACATTCCATATACATATATGTATATACACACACACATACACACTCGCGTGCACACACACACATATACAATTGTATAAGATTCTCATTCAAATCCCAGGAAATAACAGTGTATTTACATGATGAAATTCCAAGTTGTGGAATGACCCTCTTGATAACATAAATCTATCAAATTATCAAGCCTCATCTTAAACAATGAAACATATTTCAATATCAACATCTAAGTCTTGGATGGTTTGATCTCTGATTGCTATCAGATCTGAACTAAGAATGTGTCAATGACATTATCACCGATTGTTTACAAATATAACTTCCTTATCTTGAGGCTTTCGTAAATGTCTACGTTTTAGGTTAAAACATATATATGCATGAGTAAAATGTTAGATGATGATTATAGATGAAACTGTTGAAAGCATAAAATGTAGATGAAATATTAAAAAGATGTTTTGTGTGTGAAGTTGAAAGAAGTTAATAGTCCAAAAAATTATAATCAAATTAGTAATGAATGATCTCATTAATTTAGATCTTGACTTGTATCAAGTATTTACTGGAGAATTTTTATGATTTTCAAAATTGGTAAAGGTTCAGATGTAGTCGGCTGGTTAAGAAATTCTCTTTAAAGCATATTGTTCTTGTTCTCTGCCTGGCAACCAATATTTTGGGAGAGGGATACATAAACTATAGGTGCCTTCTAACAGAAAGATGGAAGGTACCTATTCTTTATGCATTTTTGGTTATTTATATAATGTACTAAAGCACATATCTACTTATTTATTAACCAGTTCTTTTGTGATGAGTATAGAATCTCTACATATGTGCAGCACAAAACATCTGCACATGCATGTTTCAATTCTATTATCCTCACCGGTGCAACTGTATCAAATTCATTGAATAGATGTATTGCTTACATCCACTGTAGGATGCAGAGTTAGATAGCAAATCTACAGGGATATTCTATGAGACATTATAGCTATGAAGTGAAACCCTTTAAATTCATCAGTAATCTAATAATATTTCTAGTTGTGTTCATATCTGCCCAACCAGAGTTGAATTAGAACTAAGAAATAACAACCGACATATCATATACAAACCACACTAGAGACTATCATCTAATTCTGTGTCTCACATTAAATCTAAAACAACACTAAACACACGCACACACAGACTGAAATGGTTCAGCTCCACTAGGGACATATTCTCTTCATGTCACAGCAGCTGGGTGTTGTTGAAATGATCTTTATAGTCTCACATATTGTTGTCATCCTTATATTTCTATTTTTATTCCATACTGACAAAGTTAGATCTTCAAAACATTATAGTGTTATTCTTCTTGATCTGAACTTGTTTGTGAGGCCAAACCTCCTGAGTAATGCCTTTACCATCTTTTCTGTTTAAACCAATTTTTCTTATCCTTTGTTGTGATCACATTTATAAGGATTTCATAGCAGCAGCAGCAGCAACACAAGCAGCACCAACAACATTTTAAATCTATTTTGTCCATGCAAACAAGAGTTTGAGCAAAACTGTCGCAGCAGCTTTATACAGCTGGATGCCCTTCCTGTCACCAATCCTTGCTTGTCTTCCAAGTAAAGTATTTTTATTTCACTGCTTTTTACACACAACAAAACTGAGTTACAAGATACATTGTTTGGTTGAGATACAAACATGGTCCCTGTTTGTGTTCATGCAGCACCAAAGTGAAGACATGCATAAAATTCTTTCACACACACATGTTATCAAAAAGTGTCTGTCCACCAGAGTTTCCTCTCAAGGTATTGGAAGACATTAGTCAGAAGTGCTACCTAGAGGATGGAACCAGAAACACCATAGTCATAAAATAAGTTTTCTAAACAGTCAATAGATGCAATGCTTCTAAGCATCTATTAATACATTTCTACCTATATACAATTATTAATTAGGCATAAGTTAATCAATATAATTTGAGGCATGATAACATTTATTGAGTCTCATTTGTTAGGTTCCAATATTGTTTTCGTGACTTTGAGTAAGTTACATTGACTTTGCTTCTTCCAGTTTGCCTCACTGAAAAACCAGATTCCATTCTTTTTTGAGATTTGGTGGTTATCAAGAGTAACAAGCTCATCTGCAAAAAAAAAAAAAAAAAGAAGCATTCTGACAAACAAGTTCTGTCAACTTAAAACTGAAAATGGTAGAAATAGAATTTAATTTCTTTAATGTGCAACTATTGAAATATTTGAATTTTAACTCGATATATCTATTATTTAGATATACATTTAAAAATTATACTTATTCTATAGTTTACTAATTATTATTATTATTATTATTATTATTATTATTATTATTATTATTATTATTATTATTATTATTATTATTATTATTATTATTTCGTTTTATGAACAGCCATGGTCCATTAGACTTGTATTTATTTCTCAATGTCTGTGGTATTAAGTTGATGAGAAACAAATCTCCCTGGATAAGATTTCACTCAATGATTGCAGGTAATTTTCCCAAGGGTCGAATTAAACTCAATGCTACAAGTTAATGAATCATTCATTAATTAAATTATGCTACTGCTTACAGCAATGAATTATACTAAACGAGGGGGCCTCTATGTAGCCATTCAACCTGCTAGATATAGTTGCCAAATTTACCCATAATCGTACATAGCTGACTTAAAACATAGAAGATACATGTAATTCTAAATACATGTAACAAGACGAGATGTCATGGTTGGAATGTCTTAGATTATAGGTTTACTCAGTCGGAGCTGATTGAGGCTGAAAAGCAACAGGTACCTTGTAGACATTAAAGAAATGATAAGAGAACAGAAATTATGTAATCAACTTTTCATTGTTCCCTTCTCATTGCTTTAATTTCATGTTACACAGTGTTTTATTCTGAAGCATAACTATATTGAGTTGTAACACCTGCTTATTCATATCACTGTACCAAATCGAAATTCTTACATATATATATATTTCAAGCATAGTATATCTTGAACTACATTAGCCAATGTGTTTTTTTTCTTTTCTGAAGATGGGAGAAAGGAATTTAAGGGGGAATTGACTGACAGTTCTTGCAAGTGGGATGACCACTTAGAAACCCTTTTGTTGTGCCAGTGTCTTTAATTTTGTTTAATATAGAATGAATTGTGGATATTATAGGGATTAAATACTGAGCTAAATTCTTTCCTACAACGTTACACTAACCATGGGTCTTGTGCCTTGTTTAATAGGATTAAATATAGGTTTGGCATCTGTTCAGCTAATTAGTCTGCTAGTGTATAATTATGGAATTAATTGTTGGGGTTTCAAAAATGATTTTGGTGAGGGGCCTTCTACATAGCTGCTCAAAATGTTAGAAATAATAGCCAAATCTCCTAAGATCATTTATTTAGTGTTTTGCATGCTGTTTCTTAAATCTCAGCATCAAACAGTTTTGCCATTTCATACCAATGAAAAACCTCCACAAAGTTACTTAACCAGTTTGAAACCACAGTCATATTCTCTATCAAATCACACACAATGATCTACAAACTACAGAAATGACACATCGAGTAATCCAATAGTGCTGGATATGACTTGAAAAATATGGGATAGTCATGGTTGGAATGTCACCAGTCTGTTTAACCAGGACTGAACCTTGGGCAGTAACAATAACAAAAGTTGTCCACCTGCTCTCTTTTAGCTTTCGGACCATCCAGTGCTGTCAGCACAATGGGCAACGAGCCTTCTCCAGACATCCAGATTGCTTGCTTTCCTCCTGGCTCCACTCAGGCCAACTCCCAATGCTATTATGTCATCCCAAAATGTACTGCACCACATCTTCCTTGGCCTTCCTCTTGGTCCCTTTCCTCCTTCCACTGTCCATTCCATCACAATGGTAACATATCCATCTTGTTGCAATTGAAGAACATAGCAAGTAAACCATATCTGCCGCTTAGTCACCATCTCCTGCAAACTCTCCGTGCCTGATCTTCTCGTCACCTCTTTGTTTCTCACTCTGTCCTAGTTAGAGATGCCCAGAAATGAACATAGGCAATGACAACAGAACACATCCAGCAGTTGAGAGATCTTTCCTCTCTTCTACAGGCCTACACGGTTGTTGGCATAACAGTTCACTTGCAACCCTTATTTTATCAGTGGCACATGTGCCTCAAAGAATTCACAGCTAAGAGTCATATCATCATCATTGTCCTCATCATCATCATTTAACATCCATCTTCCATGTTAGCATTTGTTGTACAGTTTGACAGGAGCTGACAAGCTAGAAGACAATGCCAAGCGCCAATGGCTGCTTTGGCACAGTTTTTACCGTTGGATGTCCTTCCTACCATCAACCACTTTATAGAGTGAACTAAGTGCCTTTTACATGGCACCAGCACCATATGTTTTTCATTAAACTGTCTGCCTTCTTCCAAAACCCACAGCTTTATTGTTTGGTGTATATCATCGTATTAAGTATTCAGCAATTAGACTCCACCATAAAACTGATATTTTCTTTTCTATCTAAAGAAGTGTGTCACATTGTTTGATAGAGTGACTGGTTGTTATGTATTAGGCTTTATTTTTTTTAAATGGTGAAGTCAAATGTTATATTAGAAAACTCAGAAGAACACATGTACGCAAATGTACGCATGAATAAACATACATGTACATACACAGAGATGTACACACACAAACATGCACTCACACATACATATAAGCAAACACAACTAAAAATATAGTGGAAGAGAGAAAGGTGAAAGAAAGAGAGTGATGGGAATGGAGAGAGAATGTAAATGCAGTGAAAGGTTTTTAAGAAGACATCCATACATATACAGACTTAAAGGTAGATAGATAGATAGATAGAGAGAGAGAGAGAGAGAGAGAGAGAGAGAGAGAGAGAGAGAGCAAGACAGATTAGTGAGAAGAGGTTGATATATTGGTATGACTAAGTTACTAGTTTCTTATCAAATACTTCATAAATCTTTCTCTAACTCAAGACATTGTGTTGTGTCAATAAACCAGTCTCTAATATCTTTGTAAGCCAAAATGGATTCTTTGAGGTCCCTCAAGGAAGAAAATTCTTCAAGAATACATATGTATGTGAATACATGTCTCTCTAATATATCTATATTTGTCACATTCTATCTATCTACACACACATACTTGTGTAAACACATACACACACACACACACATGTATATATAATTCTTTACAATTCAACAAGTATTTTCCATATTTCATGATTCCATGTTCTAAAGAATGTGTTATGTGGAATTTCTTCACTTCTCTGGATCCTCTCTTATATCATCTGCACAATCTATTTCTCTCAAACTGGTTGCATTTCTTCCTCCAGGTCCCTTCCACTAGTCTACTTCCTCTATCGTTAACCTCCACCATTTTCTTTTTACTTGATGAGTTTGCAGGTAGGGACAGGCCCATAGCCATCACAGACTCCATTAGCGCTCATAGGCCCTCTGAGGCCCACCTGAGCAGATGACATTGACGTTATGCTCCTCTTGAAGGTCAAAACCTGCCAATAATACATGGACAAAACAAAAATTCCAGAAGACCAACATTCTGGGAAGAAAGAACCTCTGCACAGTGATTAGTGAGGGCTCTGGTGGGGGTGGGATGGATACAATAAGGTGGATGGGAAGAGGAGAGATGAATTATATCAGGCATGCCTGAGCAAAGATTAGTTTCAGTCCACAGCTTCCGTCCCTACACCAAAAACTGTCCCGTTATTTCCTCACACATTTCTGTCTCTGATGTACAAACATTAATTCTCATATAAACAGCTTTTCTTCTAGGTTAGTGTTCCATTTCAAAACCAACCATATTTAGCTTAATTCCACTTCTGCCAAAGATATTCTTTATCTCAAAAATTTCTAAAAAATCTCACATATTTCGTTTATAGAAAGACAACAATTTTATTGCTAATTAAAGAAACACTTATAAACCTGCTTCTTTCTATTTTTGTTCTAACCATTATTCTTGTAAGCTCACTTCATCTAGATAGGCAAGCACGAAGGTGGTCTTTCACCGAGAGGAATGAGGAGAGAAAAAGAGATGGAGAAAGGAAAACAGTAGAGCGAAAAAACATTTCTGGATTAACAGCTGCACATGTTCAATTGATATAGATACAAATGTATATATATGTATATAGGGAGAATTCATAAAAAAAACAAAAGACGAAGACAGGTGGTGTAGAAAACAAACAGATGTATTACTATAACGCTTGGGAATTGAAAAAGTCTTTAACATTTTGAGCCTACGCTCTTTCACAGTAAGGAACACAGAAAGAAACAAGGAGAGAAACAAGCAGAGAAAAATAATGTGTAGTGGTTAGCAATCTATCATGGCGAATGCCTGACAGAAGGGTCACACAGGAGAGCTAAGAAGAAGGGGAGATAACAAAGTAGTAGTGATCCCAAAACAAAGGTGCGCGTATGTAAGAGAGTACGTATGTGCGTGTGAAAGAGGGCTGGTGATCTTGATGTGTGCGTGTGTGTATGTGTAGGTGTGAAAATGTGGGGATGGGAAGTAGTCAGTGCTGGTGCGTGCGTGGTGGTGTGTTGTGATGTGATGTGTTGTGGGGTATGGTGTGGTATGATGGTGTTGGGAGGTGGGGGAGGCGAGCATGGGGAAAGCACGGGTAGGGGGTAGAAGTGGGGTGTGTGGGGTTGGATGGGATGAGGAAGGTGGGCTAGGAATGTGTAAGGGTGGGGTGGGCTTATGAGGGAGGGTTGACGATGAAGGGGGAAGGGAAAGGTGGGTATGAGAGAAAGAGAGGAAGAGAAGAGAGAAAGACAGGGATGAAGAGAAGTAGGAGTCAGAGCAAGAGAGGAGAAGTGGGTGGGGTGAAGTAGGAGGGAGGAGGAGAAGCAAGGGGAGGAGGGTTGAGCCCATGTGGCGCAGACGAGCAAAGAGTTCATGGCGCAAACGGGAGTCTGGATGGCCCCTGTGCAAGGACAATCCGAACACGGACAGGTGTTGCAAAGAGTGACCGGTAGAACGGAAATGGCGTGAGACCGGGGTGTCATTGCCAAGGCGGATGTCTTGGAGGTGTTCCGCGAACCGGTCAGCCAAGCGGCGTCCCGTTTGTCCGATGTACAGAGAATGGCAGAGAGAGCTGGAGATGCAATAGATCATATTGGTAGAAGTGCAGGTGAAGGAGTCGGTGTGATCGGATAGAATTGATGATGGATGCCAGTGAGAAGGGTGGTGTTGGAGAGGTAAGGGCAATAGGACATGTCCACAGGGGGAGGATAGTGAAACAGCTTCAAGATGAAGAGTAAACAGTTTCATGGTTCACAAGCAAGTGTGGCTCTGCAGCAGTAACATTCACTGAGAAGCAGTGAGCAAAGGATTAGCATTGCTGGAGCCATATGCTGCTGCACGTAATCCACAATAATCTAGTGACAAGGTGGATAAAGATGGATTGTAAATAAATCTTGTCTTCATCTCTATTTCTGTCTCTCTCTTTTTCTTTGTCTCTCCCCGTCACATCTTTGATGCACCACTGAGTGAAAGGCATGAGATGGGATACAATGCTTATGCCTGCCTGTGACTAAATGGGTGCCTAAAATGGAACCAATGGCACGGTGCACAAGATGGTGCACAAGATGGTGCACAAGATGGTGCACAAGATGGTGCACAAGATGGAAGCAATCCAAAGACGATAGATAAATGGTGACATATTGTGAATTTCTGTATGCTGGTCATGGCTAAGTGGAAGAGTGTCTGCTATTCAAGAACCTACTCAAATGATTAGTCAGCCCTGTGCTAAGGGTTATATTAGCACTTTTGGTCAACATTCGCATGAAACACAGAAATATTTTTGATGAAGTTTCTTCATTATATTTAGAAAAAAATAAATTTGTTCCTGACATCAAGTCATATTTGATCATGAATGACAGCCAAAAAAGAGAACCATCTGAAATAATAATAACCAACATACTGATCGTGATAATGTCTCAAATTTGTTTTAAAAGAGAAATTGTGACATTTCTCCATCTGGTCAGACAAGGTCATTCTTTGTGTATTTCTGGCAGTAATATACAAATTATGTCATGGTTTTTGTAATGTAATTTGATTTCTGTTTCGGTTAAAGTTTTTTATAAAATACATATGCATTAAAAATATTTTACATCATATCAACTTCTTAAATTTGCTGTAGATACAGCACTGGATTAAAAGCTCAGTGATCTTCTACTCCAATCTGCTACGTGTGTGATTCATGGTAAGTTTAGGCAGCAAATATTATCCTATATTTAATTAGTGTGAACATATTGTAGAGAGCATAACAAGATGTAATTAGCAATATTTATACAATGAGGTTGCCTTTTCAGTCACACAGGGAGTAAACCAAGGTTGTGCATTCACTCCAATACTGTGTTTGGAAATATTGCAAGTGAGCTCACAGACGAAGTGTATGTCTGTTCAAAAATAGATCATACATTACTGAACACTCAAGGCTAAGATCCACAAGGAAGTACTATGTCATGAACATTCAGGATCTTTTGCTTTTTACTGATGACTCAATTTTGGGGATCCATTCTCTAAAAGATACCACTGTTCAATGTACAGCAATAGGTTTTGGCCACTTAGCTGAAGATGTCTAATAAGACTAAAACATGACTGAAATTGTTGCCCATTCATGCCAAAATAATTAATACAATAATTATCATTGTCCTAATATTGTCTTTTCTTATCAAGTAAGTATTGTGAATGAGATTTTTTTATGCTTGCTATATCAGTTGAAGGATGTATTTTTTTCTTTAAATTCTATATCAACCTGTTTCACATAACAGACAGATATATGCATCAGATCGCCTGGGATATCCTGACAAACTAACCAGTGAGATTGGTCTTCTCTCATCCACCTGATTATATGAAACCAAACCAAGTGTCAGACCTTAACATTTTCTCAGTTTTCAGATTTACAGCAGAGTATAAACGTGCTATTGTCATGTTCCTCATCTTGTTACAGGGTGTTTCAAATGTAAATCCCCAGCTGCTTCATGAATTTAGCTTCCAAATAACTTTGCACTTTCCGTTAATTCTAATGGTAAATTAGCAAAACTTAGCAAAGTAGTTCTGTTCTTTCTTCATGCAAAAATTTTCATTTTTCCATTGTATTCATCGTCATCATCATCATCATCATCATTTAATGACTCCTTTTCCATATTTGCATAAGTCAAACAGAATTTGCTGAAGCATATTTTCTATGGCCAGATGTCCTTCCTGTCATCAACCCTCACTTGTTTCCCAGCAAGATGATATTTCTCATGGCCAGACATGTTTTTGCACAGTAAACTTGAAATGCAAAACCACTTGCATAATGGTGATACTCATTTACAACCATTGCCTAATGTCTAGACAAGAGTATTCACATACATGCACACAAACATATGCATGCATGCGTGCATGCGCGTGCACGTGTGCACACACACACACACACACACGTAAATAATAGGCTTCCAAATTCATGCACATGAGATTGGTTGGCCCAGGGCTATAGTAGATGACACTTGCATGGGACTGAACCCAAAACAACATGGTTAGAAAGAAAGCATTTTCGACCACTGCAGCCACACGTCTCTGCCTCTGCTTGAAGATAAATTTGATCTGATAGTGTGAGCCAAACCTAAATCCCTTGTATTACAGAAAACTCATTTCATCTGCAACTTGTTATAATCTTGTTTCTTTTATTACACTTTTCTCAAAGCGTTTAGTATTTAGTGTTTAGTGTCAACATCGTTCCACTAATCCTTTAGTCCACTTCAAACATTGAAATCTCAGTGACCAGAGTGTAAATGTATGACTAAAGACTTTCGCATGATATACTATTGCAGAAATGTAATTAAAAAATCAACGAATATATTATTATGTGTGGCTTTCACAGTGAAACTGTCACCATTTTATATAAGACGGAATCTCATTTAAATACACTAACCATTCCAATCATCTCTTGTTTTTAAGCCATTCCATTGATTCCCTACTAAATTATTTTGGTTTTCCAACTCACTCAGTTGTTAGATTAATTCAGAACCAAGGGACTGCTTCTCTCTCTTCCTCTCACTTTACCCCCACCCCCACCCCACTTCTCTCTCTCAGCCCCTATCTCTCTCTCTCTCTCTCTGATAATATTCTGGTCAGGACACTCTCATCATTTGTCCACTCAGCCATTTTATGTTTTCCTGCAAATCATTCATGTCATCTCTCTGGACCAACGTGTTACAGTAGTAAACATTAAAGATACTTGGTTTTTGTTTTATTGTATTTGTTTTTATTCTCTATGTTTTGTTTGTTCTGTATTTTTATGCAGAGATACACTTCACTTTCTGTTTGTTATTTTTATTTTTTCTTAGGTCAAGGGCAAATTTCAAGCCATTAAATTAATCAATTTAAAATCTATTTTTGAGGAGGAATAATGTCATATAAATCGGATGACTGAAGAACGTGTTATAGAAGATAATGGCTTTATATTATTTCCAGACACTCAAAGCTTCTCTGGCACTATTTTTACTGTTAATGGATCTTGCTTGTAGTCATATGAAAATAGCCATGCTTAGTACAGGCAGTTCTGACAGAGAAGTAGCCAACAGTGGTGAGGTGGGTCTTTGTTCACAGTTATGGAAGAGGTAAGTAATATGACTGGTAGCAGAAGCAACAACAACAACAAATAGTAGAAATGGCTCAAGAATGACATCACAAGGTCCCGATGGTAGAATTGCAGAATTGGTACAGCAATGGTTGTTTTTTTTTTTACCTACACAGTGCCAAAGAGGACAGTTAGATCAGTTAAAATGGAAATATTGATATGTTGTATAGGCACAGAAATGACTGTATGGTAAGAAGCTTGCCAACCACATGGTTCTGGGTTCAGTTCCACTCCATGGCACCTTGGCCAGGTGTCTGCTACTCTAGCTCTGGACTAAACAAAGCTTTGTGAGTGGATTTGATAAGTGGAAACTGAAAGAAGCCTATTGTATCATCATCATCATTTAACGTCCGTTCTCCATGCTGGCATGGGTTGTACACTTTGCCAGGAGCTGACCAGGCTCCTATTTGTCTGTTTTGGCATGTTTTCTATAGCTGGATACCCTTCGTAATGCCAACTACCCTCCAGGGTGTACTGGGTGCGTTTAATGTGACAGTGACACACATACTTTTATGTGGCGCTGGCATGGCCTCTTCTATGAGGCACCAGCATAGATGTTTTCATTTGACACCAGCACCTGCAAGCTCACAAAACTAGGACCTCTTAGCTGAAATAGGGACACAGAAGACATGCCTGTATGTATGGACAGTCACAATTTTAATTAGTCTGACATGTCTTCCCACCAACAGCAAACTGCCAGAAATCTCAGTCCTTTGTCATCTCCTCTGTGAAGCCCAAAATCTGAAGTTCCTTTCTCACCACTTTGTCACACATCTTCCTGCTTCTACACAACCCCTTCATTATTTGAGATCAGCACTTCTTGATGCAGCTCTCCTTATCCATATGTATCATATGACCATACCAGTGCAGTCTTCTCTCTTGGCACACTACATCTGATGCCTCTTATTCCCAATATTTTCTCTCAGATCACTTACACACAGTCATATCTGCACATTGATATTACCCATCGAGTGGAGCATGTTGGCTTCATTTCTTTCAAGCTTTCACATGCCCTCAGAAGTCACAGCCTATGTCTCACTGTCATGTAGCACAGCTGTTCACATGCAGGCTTCATACAATCTACCTTTCACTCTGAGGTGCTGGTGGGGGGGCCTTTGTTACCACCAAAGGTAGAAGCTCTCTGAACTTTGCCCAGCCTGTTCTTATTAAAAAAACTGCACTATCAGTACTACCACCATTGCTAACTTGGTTGCTGAAGTAACAGAAACTATTTACTACTTCTAAGAATCCCCCCTGGACATTTAAGGGAGTCTGTTTCCATACATTTCTAGAGTTTACTGTATCACACACTAAGATTGCTTTCCCTCGGTTACTGCTGCACCTCTTATGTGTTTATAGCTTGCATCAGTTACACTGAATGGAGTTTCTATCTACAGTTTTTCTCCATATTGAGCAGGGCCATTTTCCCGAAGGGATCAGTGACTTGTCTATTTTCCTACTTACTAGAACTTTGGTCTTAGCTAAATGAACTCCAAAGCTCTTAGATTCCAGACCATGCTTCTACACCTGAAATTTCCTCCCTAGTTCAGGTAGTGATTCAGTTATATGAACAAGGTCATCAGCATAGAGGAGATCCCAAAGGTAACCAATCTTAAACTCCTCTGTTATTACCTGGAGGATTATGATAAACAAGAGGGTGCTGAGAGCCAAACTTTGGTGAACTCCCTATCTGTATGCCAAATACCTAGCTATACTCATTATATAAGTAAAAGACTAATACACTAACATAAGTTAATACAGGAGCTTCTAGATAGTCGCAGGATATGTTTTGTAGAAGAAAATCAGCATAATCATAAACTGGTTGGCCCCAACTGGAGCACTGGTCAAGTGGTAACGTTTGATCATAATTTTAATGCTAAAGAATTGAATACTCTTTGATCCAGAGTTCCAGAGGTCTGCCACTAAATATTCAAGCAACCATTTCCTTTTTTCTTAGATCTACACAAGTATGATGTTCATAAATTAATGAACTAAAACTTTCCCTTGTCAACTAATTAAACCGCTAATGATCAAATGCTAAACTTTAATCATTGATTCATTTATTAACCAACCATTTATGCTCCATCTTGTAAATTGCTTCAAGATATTCGAAAAAGTCTTGTTAGATAATCAGTTTTTCTCCAAAATTTTTGGGTTTTTCAAATATTGGATGAAATAAAGTTAATCGGAGAAATAGTTGAAACATTGTATGATGTAACAATAGTTTTACGGTGAGACAAAAGTTTTATGGTAATTAAAGGAGACATAGAGATTTTGTTGTAAAACAGCAACAGCAATGTGTTTCAGAGGCACACAATGGCTATTTGATACTTTATTTTATGCTAGAGATTAATTAAAGGAGAAATGGAATTCAATGATCATCGTTTTAATCTCTACTTTTTTATGCTTGTATGGGTCAAACAGAGTTTATTGAGGCAGAATTTGCCTGTACCAAATCTTGTTTGTGGAGGCAGATGTCTGGATGCCCTTCTGGAAGTGAGTGGCACTACTTGTATGAAGGTAGTGTTTACATATTGCAAGGAGACATAAATCCTTGCTTCTACACATGCACACACTCACATATACATACATAAAAACATATATAGTATGTGTGTGAGTGAGCATATATATATATATATATATGTGTATATATATATATATA
>NC_068988.1:4372295-4384795 GCF_001194135.2 Octopus bimaculoides
GGACGAATTCTTTTACAAGAATTAATCAAGTAACTAGCGTGAAAAAACCTCACAAGGGAAAAAGTCCATCATTTATTCCCGAAATATATATTTTTATATTTATATAAGGGCATTACTATACAATAGTGCCTCACGCTATGAGGGACTCTAAGGTCAGACTACGACAAAAAACACATTTTTACCGAACGCGAGGAAATGCAACTCTCAAAGCCAACCCCTTAAAAACAGACTGAATTTTAGATCATGATTTCGTAGTTATTGTAGTATTATACAATCTCTACTCGTCAGTATAATATGGTCAAGAAAAATAGCAGTAAACAGAAAATCAACATAACAAACGAACACTGTGTATCCAATATAGTACATAGAAGACTGTTCATTCCTATTTCCCTATGTAAGTGGCGGGAATTTCGAATTGCATCTCAGTACATGTGCTTTTTTCTCAGAATAAATATATAAATATAACAATATATATTTCGGGAATAAATGATGGATTTTTTTCCCTTGTGAGGTTTTTTCGCGCTAGCTACTTAATTAATTCTTGTAAAAGAATTCGTCCTATTATTGAATTTAAATATATTACCAGAATATATTCAGTGCTGAATTTATTCTGAGAAAAAAGCACATGTACCGAGATGCAATCCGAAATTCCTGCCACTTACACAGGGAAATAGGGATGAACAGTCTTCTATGTACTATATTGGAAACACGGTGTTCGTTTGGTATGTTGATTTTCTGTTTACTGCTATTTTTCTTGACCATATTATACTGACGAGTAGAGGTTGTATAATACTACAATAACTACGAAATCATGATCTAAAATTCAGTCTGTTTTTAAGGGGTTGGCTTTGAGAGTTGCATTTCCTCGCGTTCGGTAAAAATGTGTTTTTTGTCGTAGTCTGACCTTAGAGTCCCTCATAGCGTGAGGCATTATTGTATAGTAATGCCCTTATATATATATATATATATATATATATATATATATATCAGATTCATTCTTATCTGTCTCCTCTTCTATCTATTCTTGTGTCAAAAACAATATTTCTCCAGCGTTCACTACTTTACCTTGTCTGGCCTAGCGGCCCTCTGTGTTTGTTTTCGTTTGGTTTGTTTTATGTCTCCACTGTCCTGTTTTTGTTACCAACATTGATCCTCTGCAAATCCTAAATTTTATTTTGATTCACGGGAACAACTGCCTTTCAAACCCTCATATTGTCGCTAAATGCTCGAAATGAGCAGTAGATGGACAGCCGACAACTGATGAAGGGTCGTTCTTTATGTTACTTGTCTTGCTTTCCATTTTTTTATCTCGTTTGTCTTTGTATTCCATTTTCCTTATGTATGTATGTACATATATGTATGTATATATGTATATAGATATATATATATCTTATTAATATTATTATATGACTGAACGCTACACATCCATTTCCAAGTAAGTTTATCTCATATATATATATATATATACACACAACAGTCTTACTTTAGTTTCTATCTATGATATCCACAGTCATGACTTTGTTCAGCCAAGGGTTATACTAGAAGACACTTGGCCAAGGTGCTGTGCAGTGGGACTGAACATGAAACCAGGTGCTTAGGTAATGAACTTCTGAACCAGACAGCCATACCATGCAATTAATCAGACCCTAAAACTTAATCTCAATACCTACAACTGGTAAATACATGCCACCAACAGCTACAGCTCTGTAGTACTGGTGGTGGTGCTGATGAGGTCACAATATAGTCGGTTACTTCTGTTGGTGGGTCAGAAGCCAGTAAAATAAGGAAGTAATCAACTGTGTTGATCACAGTGTGTAAAAGACAGTTATTGATGAGGTGTAAAAGTTGAAGTTTGCAGTGGTAGGATTTGAATTCCAAATGTAATAAAATACAAAGAAATATCGTAGTATTTCTTGCTTCCTTTGTAAGTGTTTCTTTTGCTTATCACGTCAACAAACTGTGTGTCTTGGTTTAAGCAATGAACAAATTCCGTGCAAGATATTATGTAATACAGTTTAAGTATCTATAAAAAGTGATGCAACCCAACAACCTGTCACATTTAAAAAAAAAATAAGCATGCTAGGAAACAAAACAAGAGTAAAAGTTTAGAATCAGCCTGCAAACCAAACTGTAAAAATGGTTAATTTTATCTCCAATAAATAAAGGGTTTCTTTTGCAAGCCAATGTAATTAGTGTTGGTTTGCACACCTTAGGAAATAGCTACCACAAACCGCAGGTAAAGCTTGCTACCTGAACTATTATCGAAGTCAGAACTGTTGTCTTAGTGATTCTGTTCAATGATAAAGTAGTTATGCAAACAAGAGAACTGAGCTGAGGAAAGACTTCTAAAATGTATGAACATCTCATTTACCTTCTGATATTGACTCCAATTTTTAGACCCTCACCCACGGCCTGTCATAACTAACACTGTGATAAACATGATAATATTTCAACTCTGCAGACAAAACAAGACATAATTTGACAGTTTACTTTCTAAATATCATATGTGCCTAATATATAATACCCCAAATATATATTAATAATTTTATTTATTCACAATGATGCTATAATTAAAGTGTGTTTTATTCTGAAAAGATTTTCTCCCAACAAACAGTGAATTTATTAATTATAGTTTTGGAATGGAAAATCTGCCATGTATTTGCAGCTAAATATTTTAAGTGTACATAAATATCTTTCAATAATAACAACCAGCTTTTGTGGGAAAGGTTGCTGTTATCGTTGCACTATCAACATCATTTCTGTTACTACAACCACCATTATTCCCTCCACCACTACTCCTGCTTATCTTGCTGCTGCTGCTGCTACTACTACTACTACTACTAATACTACAAAAGTGTCTCTCTCACATCTTGGTTGAGTGGTTGCTTCGCCCCTGTTGTAAGATATTCCAAGCACAACATCATTCCTTGTTTATCTAGGACTACACTACCTAATGTCCTTCCCTTAAGATAGGATAATGTCGAGTGTAAGCTGAAGGAAATTTGAGTGTTAGTTTTTGCAAATCAGGTCACACCAATCAGGGTCTTTATTGTTGTTGTTGTTGTTAAACTTCAGGCGACTCTCATAGTTAAAAATGCTATAACAATAATCTTGCCATCTTTTACTCAGACCATATAAATGTAGGGCTACATTACCCAGTGTGTATTCCCTTTTCTTAAGACAGTAAAGTGTGTGTTGATAGCAGGCTGGTTTTTCTTTCTAGCACATTAATTAATTACATGTATGCTCATTCTTTGGTGTATCGTGGTTGAGTCATTAGATATCAGAAAAAGTTATGAGTAGCAGAAGCCTTTTCTCAAACAAATTGTAGGAATTTTCTAAATCTTTCCCATTTGTACAATTGTGCATAAATTGTGACATAATATGAAAATATAGATGCATTTTAGAAATAATAAATGGTAATCTAGACTCTAGAGAACTGGTTTATTTATAGCAATAGAGTATCACAGCTTCGACAGAGAAATTGGGAAAACACTTAGAGAAAAAATATTAGAGTAAACAATGAGACGGGGGGGGGGGGCAGTAAAGAAAACTAGCTGTGATCAAATTGATCAATAATCAAAAGAATTTAAGCCATGACTACTCGGTCTTTTTTTTTCAGAGATTCTCTAGTCTGGACTACATTTTCCAAATATGTATAGTATTTTTGGGATGATAAGTTGCCATTTGTGAGAGATTTGACAGGTATTTCTAGCAAGAATATCTTTTGGGGCTTATATAAATCAAAGTAAACAACTTGCCAGTTAATTTCCTGTACCTGGGTGGCATTCAGCTAATACAACCAACAACATACTATGTTCTCAACGGAATAGTCTACCTAGTTTCATGAAGTGCCACAGAGTGTGCGAAACAACAAATTTATAAAATTAATGAAAAGTTTATTAGTCTATGTTAAGTTGAACAACTTTGAAGAGACAAAGATAGAAATACAAATTAATGAACCCATACGACCTCAGTCAGTGTGTAAAAAGGATAAAACAGCACCAGTCATGCTTCGTTGATGGATTGAAGTCAAGTCTCAGGTCTTTGGTTAATTTCCTCTCATCAGTCTCAAAGACCTTGAAGAAAATGTTATGGTCACTGCCCATATTTTAAAGATGATGATGATAATGATGATGGTGGTGGTGACAACATTAATGATGATGCTTAACCCTAGGTCAGCATGAATCAAAGGCATTCCAGCCATGACTATTCCTACTTTTGTCATTCATCCTGTCATCTAATCCTACAAGATCCAATGTGTCCTGTTCTTTTATTTAAATAATTAGATTGTGATTTTGAGGGAGACATGGACACAGTTTTTAGTAGGTTGAAATATACTTCAAGTTTTCTCACTGACACCATGAAGATGATGATGATGTGTGTGTGTGTGTGTGTGTGTGTGGTATTAAGGAGGATTGATGAACAAGTAATGCATGAATATTGACTGTAATGAGAACCTCGACTGATATATTATTGGTAAAGAATTGATGGAGAACCAAGCAGTGTTACAACGTATCTGCTGTGACACAAATAAAATTAACCAATAAACTAAATGAGAAAATGATGAAATTAAAAACAAATTAGATTTTAGAAGGGGGTGGGGAAGGAGGAATCTTCCTTTAATTACATTTACCTCTACATTTTCTTTCATTAACTGCTTTTCTTTTTTCTTTTTATGACTTATTTACATATATATATATATATATATATATATATATATATATATATATATATATATATATGTATGTATGTATGTATATACACAAGCACACACACATATGTACGTATGTATGTATAAACATATATGTTTTTGTTTTTACAGAAATATATTTTTCATGTGTGAACAATGTAGTTTTATATTGTTTTATATTGTTCTTCATCCTTTTAATTTTTTATTGTGAATGAAACTTGTTGACTTTTTGACTTCTTCAAGTTGGTCTTTGACATAAATTGATGTAAACATTTGAATTATAGCTAATAAAAATACAAATAGCTTACTAGAGAAAGTAAGAGTTAATGGTTTAACCAATACTAAAATCAATGTATTGGCTGCTGATCACTTTATTAGATCAGATAAGTAAAAACACTAAATAAAATCCTGGCAAAAATAGATATAAAAAAAAGCAATAACATGATCTATAATAGAGATTTTTTTCAATAATTTGTATGATAATTATAATTACAGTTGTTTAAGAGACACAGTGCTGTGAGGTTAGAACTGATCTTTACCATGTCCATTGGTTCAAATGCTCCTTACAGCCAGCACATTATCACCATAAAAGACACTTTACTCTTTCCACTGCATATGGAAACCACTAATGAGTAATTGCTTCAGCAACTCATGTACAAATGATTCATTTTCTAAAACATCTCATCTGACATTTGTAAGTAATATGTATACACATATATATATTAGACAATAAATCGTATGGTATACACCTGGTAGCTTACCAGTAAAGCACATTCACTTTCATAGTGTTTGTTGGGTATTTTAATAATGACAGATGGAAGATGGAAGATACAAAAATGTTCATTAATCACTAGAATTGTTTCAACCAATCTTGCATCGATCCCTCATGGGTGGGATATGAAACAACTGGTTTAGGAGTATCTGACAGTATAGATGTGTCTTTTCAGGTGATTGCAAGATGTATCCTGTCAAAATAACAACTCTTCAGCAAGATATCTTCTCAATTTGTGTATAGAAAAGCAGCAACTTAAAGGACGTAGCTTCATTTTTATATAAGATCAATCGTAAATAAGCAGTAGTTACACAATACAGTGAAAAATGTAATAACTATAAGCATTAACAGATACAGATGTATAAACGCCCTCGCTTAGGTTGCCTGGCACACATACACTCACTTGTACAAACATCCATGAAGATATAAGCTTGTGCACATCCATGGTTTAGTGCACATATGCTCACACAATGAATTAAATTAGCTACTTGTTGTTTATAAGAATGGGGAGGCTAGAGTTAAATTCAATTCATCCATAACTTAAGGTAAATTATGATTATTAATTTAGTTAATGGTTACTCGAATTCATTCCCACTGCATTGTGTTAAGTGCATTTATAAGCAGTTGTTAAGTATCCAACTCTTGAGGAATCGATACTGGAGGGGTCGAAACAATTGTAGTGATTAATAATAAACATTCTTGTATCTTCCATCTTCTATCTCCCTCATTATTCAAATATATATATAGAGAGAGAGATGAGACTCAGATATTCTCTTAGAAGTGCTCAAGAGATTTAAACTTGAATGGGTTTAGAAGTAAATCTAGGGATAAGCAAGTTGGACAGGTCAATATATAAAGTACATTAAATACATGAAATACACAAAAAGTGTATATATGTTTATATACAAAAGGTCAACTTCATACACCTCTGCATACCATGGCACCCTCCCCATTCAATACCAACCCAATTCCTTTGTCCTACTATCAACTGTTATAGTGACCACCAACTCATCCCCCCACTCTATCCCCCCTCCATCTTCTCTCCTACCTCTCTACACACCTTAGTAATCTCCCTCATTCACTGAACCAGTCAACTTATTTCCCTCAAAGAATGTCCATTCCCTTTCTCACAATCTCAACCATTAACTACAAAGTCTTCATACAAACTAACACAATTGATTACCATTCACATACTACCTACACCCCCTCCTCCTACCTTCCTCCTCTGTAATTCCCTATCAGCCTCTTTATTAATCCCTAACTCTTGAAATTTATATTCTCCTCTCACTTTTCTCTATCTGAATATCTCCCCAATTCCTTCCTCCAACAAACTTACCTCTCCACAAAATCATTCCATCTTTGAACTTCTTTCTTTCAACAACTCAAATGTAAGATCTCTTCCCTGAAGACAGATTCTCATCTCATCTGACAATGGAGTCAATCTACAAGCATTATTTTGGACCACCGGGCTCCCAGAAACAGCTTTTGGATTTGTAACACTTTCCTTCAACCGTTTTAATTCTCAATATTATTTCTATTCTGTGTAAGTCAGGCCTTTTCATATCTAAACATATATACATTTTTCGTATTTCACGTATTTAATATACTTTTTATATTGACTTGCACAACTTGCTTATCCCTACATTTACTTATATATATATATATATATATATATATATATATATATATATATATATATATATATATATATATATATATATATATTCTACTCTAAGGCACAAAGCTTGAAATTTTGGGATGGGGGTGGGGGGCCAGTCAATTAGATCGACTCCAGTATGCAACTGGTACTTAATTTATCGACCCCAAAAGTCGACCTGAGTGGAATTTGAACTTAGAATGTAAAGACAGACGAAATACTGCTAAGCATTCCACTCGACATGCTAACACTTCTGCCAGGTTGCTACCTTTGATTACAGAATCAAAGAAGGAAAAAATGTAGTGATGGAAATGGTCAAGAGGAAACCACAGAGAAATGGTGAGAAAAAGATAGTTAATTTTCAGGACATGTCTCAAATTGATTTCTCATTTATAAAGATTTGCTAAATAATAAAAGACAGTCCACAACAAGAAATAAACAAGAAATAGGTAATGAAATAGCAAAGATAGAAGCTGAAATCTAAAATGTCAGAAATTTCATGCAGAGAGTTTTTCTGTGGTGTGTGTGTGTTTTGAAAATTACAAAGCAAATGTTTCAATCTATGTAAACAATTAAGAATGTCTCTTCTTGAATTAAAATTGTTCCTGTTTTACACTGACATAAAAAAAATTGTGGTTAAACAAAAAGGAAAACTTGGCTTTCCTGAACTATTACCATGCTTATAAGCTTATAAGGTACTTTCACTTATTCTCTTTAATCTTCAAATATTCTTTAACAGACTGGTAGCACATTTCTTGCTTGGATTGACCAAAAAGTATCCACGATAGTAAAGTTTTTGCTTACATTTAGTTTCTCACAATCTAAAGTAAAATTTTGGCTTTGAGGTTCAATTCTACCTTGGTGCTGTATACTAATGAACTGACAAGGCAATTTTGATTAAGTGGGTGGTGACAGCTTAAATTACCAGCTACTCTTAGTAATGGCATTACCATTATTTAACTGATACTTCATGTTGAATTAATAGTGCTGCTGAATTTTTTACAAAGGTAAAAATCTTGACAGAAATTTTTTTACTGCCCATGTAGGGCTTACATTTTTTCAAATAAAATTACTAAATCAAACTCTTTGGCTATATTTATGCAAAACATTCAAGACAAAAACTGGATTATATCACAGAGTGTTTCAATGTCTGTTTCTACATTTGTGAGCTAAAAGTGTGGTATTTATCCTATAGTATCTTTAAAATGTTCGGAACAACTAATTGCTTTGTTTAAGATAGGGAAGCTTCTGCAAAAGCATGTGTACCTGAAGATATGAACTTATATATACATCTGCTAATATTGAAGACTAAAGTGCAAATGATCTTTGTTTGGTGATTAAAATCACTATTAATATATTATTAAATAATCTTTCGTAAGGTTTGTAAAAAGGAAATGTTTGTTAGTATCCAAATATAGTGTTGTGCTAAGAAAATTAATTTTAACAAGGTTACTCTCAAAGTAAATTTTATTTGTAATTCGCAGAACATTGAAATACATACACAAATAAATATTACACACACACACACACACATATGTGCTAAATTACTATCTTCTTACTTCTGCTAATATCTATACCTTTGTAGGTTTAAATATCCCAACATTGTCTCATCACCTTCTTAGTTTGACCCACTTAATCATATTTATAACCTGAAATTAATTACTGTTTCCTTATTGTTTAATCCAATATGTATTCTTTGTGGTTATCAAATGGTTTATGTCACTTGCGTTAAACAATTTCAGAAATATGTGGCTGATTTTTCCAAAATCATTTATGAACCAGCTTTAAATATTCACACCATTTTCCTCCATACTTCCCTTATTTGGCAAATAACTACCTTTCATTTTAACTTCACTTACACTTACCTATAGATTTGCTAGTATCTTATATGCAGGTTTTATTCTGTTTTCTGTTTTTGTACTCACTCCATTTATCTTATCGATTATCTCTTTTTGAATATTTCTCTTCAATAAGACAACCAGTATCTGTTAGCGTCACCTTCATTAAATAAATACTTTAACTCTGCGAGTCTTGTATTCAATGCTCTTCTTTGATTCTGGTAAATTCCTCCTCCCAATGGACGCTTTCAATTTTACATGCAAACCTATATGTGTGGTGGGATGTATTATATCATATTATATCTTATGATATCATATATAACAGCACAGAATAATAAGTAGCTCCTAACCATCAGCATTTGTTTTCAAAATGAGGAATTGCATTAGATCACCTGATCACCTTTCCATTTACCCATCTGTGTGATGTGTCATTACTCCCTCTGCTTCACTTTATTTTTTATTAAAATTCATCATCTTTTTATCATTGTTATTTTTACTATTCTTCCCTCTGGCCTTGTCTGACCTTCTATACTGTTAGCCACCACCCTTCCTCATCCAGTTCACTCTTTATTGTCATTCACAACTGTTCCTTGTTATCAACCCTTTCTACAATTAATCATCACTGTCTCTCTCTCCTCACTGTCACTCTATCCTCACTATCTCTCTCCATTTCTCTCTCACACTTTCTCTTTCTCTCCCTTCTCCCTTCCTTTTTTCTTTCTTATTCTCTCTCACCCTTACCAGTAAACATGCTGCTGCCATCACTATCTCTCTCCCATTACTCTTCTACCATTATTTCCCCAATTCCTTCCCTCCTCTTCCACACTTTCACTCTAACCCCACCATTTCCCCATTCATAATATTGCTTCTTTCTCCCTATCACCCAAATTCATCTTATGCAACCTCTCTGCTACCAGTCCTATCGGTTATGTTGCTTCAGATAAGTGGAGACCAGGTAGAACAGTACAGGGCTATTTCACTGTTTATGGTGCCTTAATAAAACGCACCCAGTACACTTTCTACAGTTGTTACCAAATAAACAGAAACAACATAGGATAGAGAGTGTTGTCGGTGTTGTCTTGTCAAAGACTTGACAACCTCTCTGCGGTTAATGCCATGATAAATTGCCTTCATTACACTCTATGAAATTGTTGGTATTAGGAAGAACATCCACCCATAAAAACGATGCCAAAAATGAAACATGTATGAGTAAAATGTGATGCTCAGATTTTGTAGGGGATGAATACAGTGACTCAATGAAAACTGTACAGATCAGGACTCATCCAGCTCTTGCCAGTATGGAAAGCAGATGTAAAATAATGATGATGATGATGTGGGAGTTCAATACTTTAGCTAGAGACAAAATACTGGAATTAAGATAAAAGCCATTAAGCTTTCAGGCAGTTGATTTTTTTTTATTCTTTCAATTAAGGCTTCTCTGGTCTATTAATCATTTATAACCAAGTCTGTAAATAAGTATTCACATTAACTCATAGTTTTAAATACATTAATGTGACTACATTTCTCGTTACATTTAATGTCTATATATACAACATATAGTAACACATACAACATAGAGCATATGCAATATAGAAATCCTAACAGCCATATACATAATTTACATGGATATATAACATATACAGCATATAAACCATATATAACTAACATATACATCAAGTACAAGATATACATATTTCCATTATTTAAAACTCTTGCTGTGAAAGATGAGCAATTTTTATGAAGAATTGATTGCATGTGATTGATAGATTGCCAGTTTGTGTCTTCCCAGTATCATTATCTTTGTACTAAGCCTCTAATAAACAAGTAGATCACATTTCATGAGTCAGTTTACTCGGTTGTAAACAAGCCCAACAAGGTAGGAGCAATGCACACACAATAAAAGCATTGCATGTATTTTGATGCTCATTTACTTTTATAGCTTGTAATACATATTTCAAAACCTGCCCTGAAATAATAGCTGTAGTTTATTTCTGACACTAATATAGGTTCATAAATTTGCTGGGAGCACTACATTAACCATCTTTCTTTTAAAATAGGATGAATAAGAGGAGGAAAGGTAGCACCTGTGATTTTTTTGTTGTGGGGGTGGGGTACCAAAGTGGAGAGAAAGAAATTATCCTAAAGCCAAAGGTCTGGTCCTGATGTTTGAAATGGAGCAAAATCCATCAAAAGCCACTCAAGAGTCAGATGATAGCATTAATTCAGATGGCAGTTTAAGTTTCCCACAAATATATACACCTGGAAGAATTTACTTAATTAATTCTGGATAAACAAAAAGAATAGTGAATCCTGGTTGGATCTGAAATTGATATATCAGAGGACACCCGAAAATAATGTTTAATGTAACATATCACCATCTCTGCCAATGGGGACTAAAGACAAGTGCAAAGTAGTTTGATAGAATTTAATAAAATGTACAGTGCTAATTCCAGTCGCCAGGATAGATGAAGGTTAGGAAGTGGTTTAAGATCACAGTTTTATGGAACTATTAATCTAGAAAGCTATTTTTTAAAAGGATATTCAGTTTAGGGAACTGTGATGTTATTTTGGGTTGGAACTACAACCAAAGATCAATGAGAAGACTCAGACCAAGATTATGGTAATGCTTTATTACGAGAGGACATATTAAAGAAAAACAGATAAGCATCTCTGCTTGCATGGTTTTTATTTATTCTTGTTAGCTTCTTTTGGATAGGAAAGAATGCTTGGCTTATTTTCTGTAGATTAATTTCTGTAAAGAATGCAGTTTATGTCTTGAATAGAGAGAAGAAAATAAAATGGAAAAAGAAGAATGATGGAAAAGCTTACAGGATGGCACTATTTGGGTAAGTAGATGGGTGGGTATTTTGTATAGCATTTAGAATGACATTTACACATATAGTCGTTGTTTGGTTAAGTTAGGGGGGGGGGTTCTAGGTTAGGCGAGTGACAGGAACAAGAAAATATAACAAAAGATATTTAGTAACAGATGCAAAAGGATGGGGTGGGGTGTATGTCTACTGAGTGGAGAGTAGTGGCACTAGAAACTTCAGCTGGAATATCAATAGCTGCAGTAACAGTGGTAGCAATAGCAGACGATGCAGCAGCAACAGTAGTATCATTATAAATGGTGTAGAAGCAGAGTTAATCGATGAAGAGAGTGAGAAAGAAGAGAGATAAAAGTATGGCTCGATTCATTGATCCTTGAACCGGACGGTAGCATGACATCGATTAAGTCAGGAGACAGAGGAGATTAAATAAAAGCATTTGAAAAATTCCAATAAAGAAAAGCATCTATCTTCTTCCTCTTAGCTATATCTCTTTAAATATTCAACTGGTGTAGCTGTAAACAGGTTGATCTTCAGAAATACTGAACTACAAAACCCACTTAGTCGATACCTATTTTATTTGTATGTAAAGTTTGTTTGAGAGGAAGAAAATATGATTTACAATGGTACACTGTATATGTTTCATGGCTGGTTGAATTATTATAGAGATAAGAGCAATGCAGGAATTGATGCTGGTCAGTAAGAAGTTCAG
>NC_068988.1:4392295-4402638 GCF_001194135.2 Octopus bimaculoides
TTGGAAGAAATGGCATCAAGTATTTTATCCAGCATGCTAATGATTCTGGAAATCCTCTGTCCTTGAGCAATTTATAATAACGAATACTGAGAAATGAGTAGCAGCAGGTATAAGTTTATGGCAAAAGTCAGCCCCACAACCAATATCACCAAAACGGTGGTGGCAGATTAGTGTAGTGATTAAAACAGATTATCATTGACTAGACTAATCATAGTCAAACTTATTGATATCCTCATAAAATATTTTAGCTTTACAAGCTGTCATAAAATCTGAAAAAAGGAGACTTCATTTTTGTCTGCTATTTATTTTAGATATTTGTGTGGAAATTTTAGTTTGTTTCATATCATAAATATAGATTGAATAAAAAGTTATGTGGATTTTTCTGTTAATTGTTGGTTTCATGTTTTTATGATGGATCTATACATGAAATAATTTATGTTAGAAGTCTATAGTAGTTATGTATATAGATGGAACTGTATAATTTATCAAATATTATGTATGAATAAGTATATATTTGCATATATATATATATATATATATATATATATATACATTTCAAATTTTAAATTGAATTGCTAAAAAAGAAAATCTAAAATAATATATGTTTAAAATAATTAGTTTATTAAGCAAAAAGACTACTATAAAAAATACAGAGATATGTTGGAAAAAATGGATGTTTCAGATAGTGCAATTTATATAAGTGCACAGAAGTAATCAATATATACACACACACACACACACACACACACACATATATATATATATATACATGCACGCACACACACACACACACACACATATATATATATATACATGCACACACACACACACACACACACACCTATACCATTCTTGTAGATTACTGCAATCATCCGATTGTAAGATATATCCGTATGTACATGTATATATGTGTGTTTATATGTACACACACTCACACGCATATACCTGTATATACAAACATAGTTCACAATCAGGTGATTACAGTAATCTACAAGAAGAAGGAATTGACTGTTTCAAATAATATTGAGCAGATTCACAATATTGTTTCCTAACAACATGGACAGATGTTTCAACTTTTGTTTCTTCAAACCTAACTGGCCATACTTGCCCGCAGGGCGTATAAATGTTGTTAAAAGTTGGGGAGGAAGGAGAAGTATATGGAGAAGAAGAAATAAAAGTCATAGAGGAATGAGAAGAGAGAGTATGAGAGAAGAGAAGAGAAAGAATGTAGATAAGAATGGTAAAAAGGATGAAAGGAAAGTAAGAATGAAAAGCTCAGAGATAAGAAGGGGAAAAGGGTGGATGTATATCATTGCTTGCCTCTGCTGAAGGATGTCATGTCTGTTCATTTCCAGAACTTGACCTAAGTGATAAAGGAAGTCTGGGGAGAACTGAATTTCTCGGTTGCTCCATACTGGTCTCTTCTCTCACCTGCTTTTCTGCATTCTCCCCATTTTCAGAGTAAAACTCTCACAAGTAGTTTCTAGTACAGCATATGGAATTACCCTGAACCTTTTGACCCTGAGCCATCATCTGGATGCTGGACGAAATGCTGAGCAGTATTTTGCTGATCACTACGTTATGAGCTGAAATTCCAGAGGTCAATTTTGCTTTTCATCCTCTCGGGGTTGATAAATTAAGTACCAGTTATGCACTGAGGTTGATATAATAGACTTAATCCCTTCCCCGAAATTTAAAGCCTTGTACTGCCAGCAAAAAGGATCATTATTATTATTATCATCATCATCATCATCATCATCATCATCATCATCATCATTAGTGTGCTGGGTAAAATGCTTAGCAGCCTTTCGTCCTACCTTACATTCTAAGTTCAAATTTTGCCAAGGTTGAATTTGCCTTTCATCCTTTCAGGGTTGATAAAGTAAGTACCAATTGAGTACTGGGGTTGATGTAGTCGATTTATCCCCTCCTCCAAATTTTAGGCCTTGTTCTCATAGTAGAAAGGATTATTATTATAAGTAGTAAGAAAAAGAAGAAGAAAGACTGAGCAACTATGATAATTTGAAGTGGGAGATATGCAGGTTGTGGGCAATGAAGAGAGTGGATATAATATTGGTAATGATGGGCATGTTTGAAAGTATCAGTGTTCAAATACCAGCATGGCTCAAAAAGATTGGTACAAATGTAAAGATAGAACACCTACAAAAATCATCATTGCTTGGAACTGCAAAAGTTCTCCACAGAGTTCTTGAAGCATGACCAGTAAACAAGTGTCACTTTAGTCTGCTGGCTGTGGACAGCTGACACTTTCCACCATAGCCAGCAAAATAAGCTGAGAGTTTTCATATATTAATAATGATGATGTCACTGTTGATTAAAATGGTATTAGGTGAATAAAAAGATATTTGAATTAAAATTAGGAATCTAATATTGTAATTAAAAAATAGTATCAATGAATAATATTAAATATTTAGCACTGGAGTAGGGTGAAAATGGGGAGGCTTTTTTTTAACATGTGTTACTATGTGTCCTACAAGACAGTAGCAAATGATGAGGTGTTGGGAGAACACTGAAGGTTAACTTGCAAAGGTGCAAGGCTTGCTAAGCAGATCAAGGGAGATACATGAAGAAACATTGGAAGAATCAATGTCAAAATCAATTTATTAAGGAATTATGGCAAAGGATATGTCATATGCACTAAAGCCATTATGGTGTTTAAGAATGTTGATAAATGACTAAAACTTATTTAAATGTATATATTCATTAAAGGCCAAGAACTATTAATGAAGGTTGAGAAATAATTATTCAGAATTTTATGAAAATTAGTAAAAGTTGATTGATTTGTGCAGTGTAAGGAAGAGGGATATTGGATGGATGATGAAACTAGAACAACATAGGGCTTAGGGTATGTGGCTGGAATGAGGATGGAAGATGGGTCTGGACAGTCCATGATTGAAGGTTAAGGGTATACAGGGAAAAAAATGGAGTGGAGAAATAGGGTAGGAAGGGTGGGAGATAATGTCAATAATAATTATAATAACGATAATAACAATGATTTCAAATTTTGGCACTGAACTAGTAAATACGGGGAGGAGGGGTAAATCGATTGCATCGACCCCAGTGTTCAACTGGTACTTATTTTATCGACTCACGAAAGGATGAAAGATGAAGTTGACCTCACCAGAATGATGAAATACCACTAAGCATTTTGCTCAGTCTGTTAACAATTCTGCTAGTTCACTACCCTACTCTTTTACTTATTTCAGTGATTTGACTGCGGCCATGCTGGAGCACCGCCTTTAGTTGAGTAAATCGACCCCAGCCAACTTGTACAAATGCAAAGCAAAAGTCAAACACAAAATAATGATAATAATAATAATCTTTTCTGTATTGGCCACAGGGGCTCAAAGAGATACAATAAAATACAATGTAGACTGGACAGAGATATGTGTGAGGTGGGACAGGTAATTTATATAATGATAAGGGACAAGGTTAGAAGATATATGAGTAAGATATCTAATCCTGCTTTGTACCTATTCCTACTGGAAAGGGCTTTGAAAGCCTGTCACTGGATCTGATTTGGTCATGTAACTTGATGACAATGTTGAAGAATTTTAGGGGACATACTAGTTGTTCCATAATTTTCCACAGACTTCTTTCTTGCAGAGTTCAATGTTTTGTTAAGATCTGCAAAGTCATATAGAATCATCTTGTTCTGAACCTGACAATTCTTTTGGAGCCCCTGAAAACAAATATCATATCAGTAGTACCCCTATTTGCTCTGAATTCGCATTAATTCTGAATTCACAATAATCAGTCTGCTTCAAAGTGTAACTGACAAGAAATTTTCCAGCAATAATATTTGTTATTTCCCAGTAGATGGAGGAGTCAGAGTTTTCTCCCTTGCTCCACATAAACAGTGATGATTATTGCAGAGGTTACAGAGGGTTACAAAGGGTGCATGGTATCTTGCCTTGTTCCCAACAAAACAAAGAATTCATGAAATTTAGAGTGCAATGTTGAATCACCATTCTTCCAAATCTCTGGTGGATTCCACCAACTCCCATTGTCTTTCCACTTTTCAGATGTCTCAATGACTTTAACAGTCTTTTCCATTGTTTGAATCTTGTCTAAGTTCTGTTTTCAGTGCTTATAATGGGAGGAATTGTTGCATCATTGACTCAAATGTGGGTGAGTTGAGGAGAGTCTGGAATTTCTCTGATGAGCATTTCAGGTCTGATGTCTTTTCTATGAACAGTGTCTGTCTGTCTCTACTGCTCAAGGGACTCTGAACTAGGTGTGAAGAGGCTACCAACTGCCTCCTGGGTCTCATAAAACCACCACTAAGTACTGTTCTCAAAACAAAACTATTGGTCCACCACACATTCTTCACACCCCAAAACCTCTGCTGATGTTTGCTGCACGGAGTAAGAGGTTTCTTTCGTATCAGGACAAAATACCTGAGCAAAGTGAGTCTGATAGGTGGATCTCTTCTAGGTGTTCTCATCCAGCAAAACCCTCTAGTGTCCCTTAGTCCATCTTTACATCTTATCCATTAAACTGTTACAGAATGGAGGACTATTTCTTGTGCAGACAGAAGTGCATGGCAAGTGGCAACACTGTGAGAGACTTTCCAACCAATGGGTAGCATGGAAAACAGATGTAAAATGGTGATGATGTCAATGATGACGATGACAATGATGATGACGACGATGATGACATTAAATGAGAACACACAAATATAGATAAGGGAAAATAATGCAATCTTTCTGTTGACTCTGCCATTGCAATTTTTTCTGTTTTATTTGCAATGAAAATTGCATGTTTTTTTCATGCAAACAATAGACGTAAATAAATCACACAGAAATACACACACACAGACACATGCACACCCATGCACACATGTATATATGCCAACTGTGTGCATGTTGGTGATTGTAATGTAAAAAAGACATTAACTAACAAGTGAAATGGGAATTTTACATTAAGTGTCACCTGGCTTCCTCACTTTTCACCTCCTTAGCGTTTGTTCACGTATATTCCCAATATACGCCTGCATTCTTTAAAAAAGTTTTACCTAATAAATTGATTGTGTATTTGTGTGTAAGTGGATTTTTTGAAATTTTGTTTGTCAATAGAATTGAATCAAATCAAGAGATTTGTTGAAAAGTGATTGAGAAAAATATGGGTTAGGGTCGCACACATACACTTAAGTTGTTTTTTTTTTCTTTTATTATTGGATTAAAATATAAATTGGGAGAAAGCAAAAAGAACTTTTATAAATCAGTAAAAACAAATTGTAAATGTTGCAACTTTGGTAAAAATTAAACCAAAAATGAAATATGTGAGACATGGCCCTCCAGCTGATCTTGGAGAGGAATCAATCTGACATGGACACATAATATGATAGTAATGATGATGATGATAATAGTGATATTGTCATCATCATCATCATCATCAGTGATTTAACATCATTTTTTTCATGCTTTCATGCAATCAGGCAAAATTTTTTGAGGCAGTTTCTCTACACTTGGTACCTTTCCTGTCACTTCACTATTAAACATACACACACACACACACACACACACACACACACATATATATATATAGACTCACAAACGCATACACACACATATTACTGTATACTATACATGTGTGTGCGTATATATATATATATATATATACATACACACACACATGCACGCATGCACACACACATGCATATAAATACAACATCATCATTAAAAGAAGTTTTAATCGAAACATTATTGCTAGTTTTAGTCACTGTTACTTATACCCCCTTCTGAAGTCCCCCCCCCCTCCATTCCCAGCAGTGAGTAATACTGCTGTTGATACTCCTCAGATCACAAGTCATGTGATCTCTTTTTAGGCTCCACAAAAGTTGTAAGCAATCTGTTCTATATCTAATAAAAGGTTTGCTCTGAAAACGAAATAAGGATCAGCCAGTTATACCATTTACAGGGTACTTGATATATAATGCAACCTGTGGCCTCTTATGGACTTTCTAAATCTTATTGAAATGGTGGTTATCATAATTCTGTTTGTACAATTATTTATCTTATCCTCGTCTTGTTAACCTTGGTTCCAACAAAAAAGTATTTGTAGTTGGTTTGCAAGATTCTTCATGTGAATTTGTGAGTTGAAACAATCTTGTTGCGTCTTGGGAGGGTCATTATGCCAATAATAATAAACACACACACTGGTTCAACATCACTTCTTTATTATCAGTCAATCAGTTAAATATCTAATCAAAAAATTTAATGGTCATTAGTTTAATATGCTGGTTAAAGAATCAATGGGTTTGTTTGTCAAAGTCCTTTCATTGCTATTCACAACCTCATCAATTACATGCCCTCTCTCTTCAAAGGTCTGCCTTAAGGCTGCCTGATTAGTTGGTTAGTTGGTTAGATATTTAACTGATTGATCAATAACAAAGAAGTGATAATGAACCAGTGCATGAGTTTATTATTATTGGTGCAATGACCCTTCCAAGACACAACATAATTTTTACAGAAGATTAAGTAAATTCCAATATTTCTATAAGTTAGGTTATCTACTGGGCAGCTTCAGGACAAGAAATAGTGTTTTTGTTGTGTAAGCTCCAAGGTGTTTGGAATATAAAATAAGGATGAAAAAATTAGGTTATGGTTACATCAAGAGGTTGAAAAATGAAAATCTTTCCAGATTTGAAAATTGGTTGAAGAACAAGAGAAAGATTGTCTGGTTTTTTATTCTGTGAAGACAGTCCACCTTTTTTTTTTTTTTTCAGCTATTTTTCTTTTTTTTTTTTTAGATTTGTTATATTTCATTTGTTTTCGGAGATTTCCACATTTCAGAGATGTTGAGCAGGAAAACATGCTTACTTGGCTTTTTACTTTCACTTCAGCCTCATCCTGCCCCATCACCTCTATTTTATCTGCAATTATTTCAAAACACCAATCATTTACACTTAACTTCCAAACATAAGACAGATGTCTTTGATAACCATGTTGTGATGCCAGACATTTGAAGGAATTCCAGATTCCATTTCTTAGATATGAAAACATTTCCTCAACAACTTTGAAATAACAAGAAACAATAATAATAATAATAATAATAATAATGATAATAATGATGATAATAATAAGAATAATAATCAAAGAAAATCTTTTCATAATAATAATAATAAAGGATTCTAGCCAGAAGTTAGAAATTTCAAGCAACATTTATAATTACACACACACACACACACACATACATATAACATATAGCCACATTTATAAAGACAGAGAAACATAGATACATGCGTGTGTGTATATATATATATATATATATATATATATATATTTATATATACTCATATATATATATACATATATATATACACATACGTTTATATGCATATGCGTAATTGCATATGTATATATATATAGAGAGAGAGAGAGAAACTGAGAGAGAGAAGGAGAAAGAGAGATAAATATATAGATACATATACACACACACATATATGGGTGTATATAGATGTGCATATATGTGTGTATATTTGTATTTGTATATATGTGTGTGTATATTATATGTACATATGTGTGTGTGTGTATGATAAAAACATACAGACATATAACATCCATCCATCCATCCATCCATCCATCCATGCATACTGACTGACTGACTGCTGCTGTTGCTCCTCCTCCTCCTCCTCCTCCTCCTCATTATTCTATCCTTATATTTTCCATTAGAAATATTTTTTTGACATGAAGCAATGAACATTAAGTAGAATAACACGGTAACTGGTGGAAAGGAACTGAGACAAGCCAGCGCTATTCCTCACCAAATAAACAATAATCCTCAGAACGAGGAAAAATAAGAGTTCAAAGAAATGAGAAGTGAAAATAAATATGGAGCTAGCCGAAAAATGTTGGTGCTGCTAATAAATTAGTTTTTAAGACCTGACAACCTAGACTTGGTTCAGTTGTTTACTCTGGCTTGAGGAAAGTCTGAGGTTAAAACAACAACAACATCAAGCAGGTATTTTGAATTTTCTCTTTGACTTTGCACTTTTCATTTTACTTTCATTTTTCTCATTTCTGGAATAGTTTGCCTATCGTTAGCACAGTGGTTCCCCAACTGTGGTTCCCAACTCTTATTTAAATGAGCTTTCCCAGGGACTCCTTTTAATATGCTTATCCTTATATATATATATATATATATATATATATATAAGGATTTACTTTTCATAATGAGATAAATAAACCAAGGCTGTGTATATTTATAAATAGGTCTTACAGCTGTTTCCAGGATATTTATTATATCCCTTCATCAGAGATGGTGTGAGAGGATGGTTAAGCAATAGTTAGTTTAGATAAGATAGGAAATAGAGAGTGAATGTAGGGATATTGTATTTGTAAATCCATTGTTTAGGCAGAATGGTATACATATAAGATTCCAGTACCTTGTGAGTAAAATCCAATAGTCAAGGTATTGGAATCTAATATGTATACCATTCTGCCTAAATAATGGATTTACAAATACAATATCCCTGCATTCACTCTCTATTTCCTATCTTACCCAAATTAACTATTTCTTAACCATCCTCCCACACCATCTCCAATGAACAGATATAATGAATATCCTGGAAACAACTGTAAGACCTATTTATAAATGTTCTATACACTGCCTTGGTTTTTTTTTTATCTCATAACGAAAAGTAAATCCTTATATTCACACACTGATATATGACCTACGTTGGACCCCTTATTCACATAATCATCGAACCTGGAGCTTGACTGTGGTCTATTCTTAGCACTTACTTAGCATTACCTGAAACCTCTGGGTCTAATTGACACCTTTACCGCTCATAACCTCCTATATATATAGAAACCATGTCAAAGGAGAAAGTGGACCAGTTCTTGAACCTGCAAGATCTTGTCAAACCGACCAACTGACACTAACCTGATGATGATGATGATGATAATGATGATGATGATGATGATGATGATGATGATGATGATGATGATGATGATGATGATGATGATGATGATGATGCCGCCGTCCCCGATGATCTTGTTGTTGTTGATGATGATAATGATGAGATCAGTATACCACCCAAGTAGCTAATCATGAACAGACACCCAACATTTGTTTGCAAACTTCTACAGAATCCATCTTAACAATTCTACCAACGACTCATGATTTTGAAACCAAGATCAAAGGTTTAGACACTTCTTACCTGCCAATAACCACAACACTTGCACCACAAACATAACATCTCTCTCTACACACACTGAATATTATATATGTATGTATACGTATATGTATACACACACACACACACACACACATTCATATATATATATATATATATATATATATATATATATCATCATCATCATCGTTTAACGTCCGCTTTCCATGCTAGCATATATATATATATAATCACTACACTTGTACACACATAGATACACACACACACACACACACACACACACACACATATACATATACATATACATATACCTATGTATATGTGCATATATATAAATATAGCTGTATACAAATGCACACATACATATATATATATATATATATATATATATATATATATATATAACTGCATACATATATGTATACAAAATATGTATGTGTGCATGCATTTGCACATAAATAGATATGTTGAGAGACATTGAAATAAAGAGAGACAGAGAGAAGCAAGTGGTGGCGGCGGCGGTAGTAGCGGCGGCAGCGGTCGCAGCGGCGGCAGCGGCGGCAGTGGTGGAGGAGCTGTGAGGTGGAGATAATAGATGTATTGTGGCTCGTTATGTGAGGAAACTAGATAAACCAATAACAGTTTTACCAAGAAGAAATCTCAATCTGCTGATATGTGTTTGTTTATAACAAATTACTTCCACCATCTTGTAGCCTCCCTCCTCATCCCACTCCTCTCATGCATGTCTTCTTTTCCATCTGCTCTGGCCACACTATACACAGGCCCACCCCCTCCCACTTCTCACTTACTTTACTTCTTCGTGTCCTTTCTTTCTCTCTCTCTCTCTCTCTCTTCCTCTTTAATTTTCTTAGTTTTTGTCCAAGTTCTTTTCATTTTCTCTTTCTCTCTCTTTCTATCTCTCTCTTTCTATCTCTCTCTTCCTCTCACCTGTCTGTCTGTCTGTCTCTCTCTCTCTATCTCTCTCTCTCCCTCTCACCTGTCTCTCTTTCTCTCTCTCTCTCTCCCTCTCACCTGTCTCTCTTTCTCTCTCTTTCTCTCTCTCTCTCTCTCTCTCTCTCCCTCTCATCTGTCTCTCTTTCTCTCTCTCTCTCTCCCTCTCACCTCTCTCTCTCTCTCTCTCCCTCTCACCTGTCTCTCTTTCTCTCTCTCTCTCTCTCTC
>NC_068988.1:4402982-4404643 GCF_001194135.2 Octopus bimaculoides
TCTCTCTCTCTCTCTCTCTCTCTCTCTCCCTCTCACCTGTCTCTCTTTCTCTCTCTCTCTCTCTCTCCCTCCCTCTCACCTGTCTCTCTGTCTATCTGCGAAACCTCTTCTCTCATTTCTTTCACATCTTTGATATCACTTTCTCTTTTTATTTCCTCTCCCCCTCTTTCTCTTCCCTCCCTCTCTTCCCCATCCTTCTTCACTTCTTCCCTTCACCTTCCTCTCCTTCACTCCCCTACCATCTGCCTCTCCTTCCTTAATATTTCTCTCCTATTTCATATCTTTACTTTTGTCTCACTTTCTTTCCTCCCCCCTTCCCCCACTCTTATTCTCTCCCTCTCTTTCTCCCTCTTCTCTCTCTACCTTGTTTCTCACCTCTTCTCCATGTTGCTGCCTCACTTCTCACTTTCTCCATAAATCTTTCCTTTTTGCATTTTCCTTCCTCCTTCTCCCTCTTTTTACTCCTTTCATTTCAGTTTTTCCCACCTTAACTCTTCTCACAACTATTTTAGAACATACCCCACACCTACACACACTACTTATATCCCCCCTCTATCTCTTTTGTCAGTAAAACAGTTTATCTTTTTCCACCTCACCACAATCCTCTACCTGACATCTCTCTCTCTCTCTCTCTCTCTCTCTATCTATCTATCTATCTATCTATCTATCTATCGATCTATCCATCTACACACCTATCTATGTATTTATCTATCCATGTATCCTAGCTAGCTATCAGTAATCAATCTATATATCCGCAGTCTATCTCTCACACTATTCACATGAATCTATCCAAATAACATCTGAGACAGATATTACAACAATCAAATTGGTTTCTATTCTAGTCGCAAACAGGAACACTAATAATAATGATAATGATGATAATAATAATAATAATAATAATAATAATAATAATAATAATAATAATAATAATAATAATAATGGGAAGAAGAAGAAGAAAAAGATGATGAAGAGGAAGCAGAAGAATGATAGTAATAATAGTAATGATGATGATGACGATGATGATGATGATGATGACGACGATGATGATATGGTGTTGCAGTGAATTTGGTCTTTATTGTCAGACACTTTTTACAATCTTTATTATTTACAGTCTGTTTGCCAATAAGCTTCATGTTATCTTCTGCAAAATGAAAATATTGGCACTTACCAACATTAAGTAATTGATTTCATTTTTGGTGCCATGGACAATGTGCCTTTAATCCATATACTGATCCAGACAGGTTTAACCAACTAGAATAACATCATTCAATATATTCCGGCTTTTTCAACAAATTCTTGCAAATTAACTGCTATTACGAAATCGGTGTTGTTCAAATGCAGACGTAGATGTGAATTAAATTGGAAGAAGAATCGAAATGAAAGTTGTAATAATAAGAAATTTCATCAAAAAAGCAATTTTTGTAGAAATAAAACTTTGTGCAAACTTCCTAATTGATTGGCAAAATTGTTAGCAAAGAACTGTATTAAACGACATGACAGACACATGCGTGTATGTGTGCGTTTGTGTGTGTGTGTGTGTATGCATGTGTGCGTGTGTGTGTATATCTATATGTCTGTCTACCAACCTATCAGTGTATGTATGTGTGTATCTATATGTGTGCGTATATGTATATATATATATATATATATATATATATATA
>NC_068988.1:4405677-4406932 GCF_001194135.2 Octopus bimaculoides
TATATATATATATATATATGCGAGAAAGATGCACTGCTATACATATGGAAAATCATAGAGGGTCTAGCTCCAAATTTTGGAATCGAAATCTACAACAATCCTCAGACTGGATGGCACTGCACAGTACCAAAAGACCCATCTCTATTGAGGGTATGAACCAAATATTGTAATAGCTTGAGATTCAAGGGATCACAACTGTCTAATGCTCTTCCATAGAACATCAGGGATCTGCAAGGTGTAGACATGGAAGTCTTCAAAGAACATCTGGACAGTTTTTTGTCTGCAATACCGGATGAACACACATTGTGGCAGGAGGCACAAAGAAGGATGTCAACATCCAGCTTGCTACTTCACCAGAAACAATACTGGAAAAATCCCCGGATGCAGTGAAGGTGGTGCACCAGCATGCTCTCAGCCTCAGGCTGAAACCCATAAAAGAATAAAAGAATATATATATATATATATATATATGTATATATATATATATGTATATATATATTATTATTATTATTATTATTATTATTATTATTATTATTATTATTCGGTTAAAATGTCTTACGTTTAAGCTGGTTCCCATGCAGTTCCCTGAAGAGAAGATTACATTCTTATCAACATCACCTATTCCTAAGGGAGGTATAATTTGTAATCTTCGAAACATATGTTGGAAATAAAAGTATTCTGTTTTACTCCATTTACTAAATTTATATATATATATATATATATATATCGTGGCACTCCATCGGTTATGACGATGAGGCTTCCAGTTGATCGAATCAACAGAGCAGCCTGCTCGTGAAATTAACGTGCAAATGGCTGAGCACTCCGCAGACACATGTACCCTTAGCAAAGTTCTCAAAGAGATTCAGCATGACACAGAGAGTGACAAGGATGGCCCTTTGAAATAAAGGTACAACAGAAACAGGAAGAGAGAGTGAGAGAAAGTCGTGGTGAAAGAGTACAGCAGGGTCTGCCACCACCACCCCCTGCAAGAGCTTCATAGAGCTTCATGTGAGCAATAAACACTCACAACACCTGGTCTGGGAATTGAAACTGCAATCCTATGACTGTGGTCAGCTGCCCTAACAACTGGACCATTGCACCTCCACATATTTGTGTGTGTGTATACATATTCCTAGATATATATACACACACACACACGTATATATATTTCCATTTGTGAGTAATTCATAATGGTGCTCCAGCATGGCCACTATTGCAAGGTTGAACAAATCAAAGAAATGAAAGAATATATATA
>NC_068988.1:4407695-4426392 GCF_001194135.2 Octopus bimaculoides
ATATATATATATATACATATGTGTATTTACAGACATAATGCAATTGTACATGGCACAGTAAATGACCAAGTGAATATCTTCTACTTGCTTTCTCCAGTGTTGTTTACCAAATGCTGATAAGCAACCGACTCTGCATTGATAATCTTCTTATGCAACGCTACAGAGTATGACTATTTGTCCAAAAGATATATCACGAATATAATAGAGCAATTGAAAGCAGATAAACCACTGGACGTAATCAAATTTTAGCCAGTGTCCTGCAGGAATGCCATAGGAGATTGGTCAGTGTAATTGAAATGAATCTATTTCTAAACCTATGTTATTACTTTTAACACACCTAGCTTAACATAGTTTGGTTTTTGTACAATCATTTCTCATTTTACTTTGTTATCATGAAATAACACCATGAGAGCAATAGAGGAAAAGAGAATAAGGATATAAATTCAATGCTTATACAAGGATTACTTATTTATGAAACGTATTATAGTTCTGTTGAGATTCTCATGTTCTCCCTGTTATAAGGGAGACAAGATTTCAAATCACTGTAGAAGATTCCAGTTGTTGATTGTCTCCAAAACATACACTGATTGATGTGAAAAATAAATCATATATCATAAATCAGTCTTGTATGTTTGGTACATTTAACTGCTTCCCATAGTAACATTTCCAAACCTCTTTCAAATTGGTGTCAATGAGAATAGATGTGCTGCTATCATTCAAAGCACAGTGGTGTGATTATCCTTTTGACATCTTTATCCATTCTGGAGCATTGATTCACAGACACAATGACACATCTTGCACCATATTGACTCACTGCTTTGCAATCCAGAACACATTACACTTGTTACTCCTTTGTCATAAAACCTTTTAATTTCAGCTTGTTTCCCAGCTACATATACTTAGATTCTAAATTTATAAGGGAGGCAAAATGAATCCCTCACATATCATTCCCACAGATATTTAATAATAACCTTCATGTGGAATTTGTGATGAAATTTTGAGCAAAAGTTAAGCCATTTGCTGCAGCATTCAGTTTAATCCATTTAGTAAATGGTTAAGTCCACAGACACACAACAACTGGCTTAATATGGTAGAATATTACCAGTCAATGGCTCAGTTATTTATTTTCATATAAAAATATTTATTGAACTTTGTGGTGAGAAATTTGGTGGTGGATAATTACAGTTGAACCAGCAGTGTATTGTGTGTAACATGAAGCTAAAATAATTTAATTCCTGTTGGAAACCAATTCAATTATGTCACTGACACAAATAGAAAAGACATGAATGAATGTTCTGACTTCTTATTTTTTCAAACCAACAAATCTTCAGATATAAGAAATCTGTAATTAGCATTTTATCTTTCTTGGTTTTTAGTCTCACAAGGGTTGAGTTAATCTTTCATCCATCTAAGGGGATCAATAAGATTATTTACCACTAATATACCAACGTCAGTTCACGTTGTTATAACTTTTCCTTTTCAAGATTTTCCTTGGAGACTGGTGAAAAGAAATCGGTATTTATTGAAGTTGTCAGAAGCACTATAGTGAAATAGGCAACTGCCAAACAAACTTAGAACATATTGAAGAAGTCATTTCAATTTGCTTGTGTTGCTCATGTCATATTTATCATTACTGATTCCTGAAAATATAAAACCTTGATGTTGAGATAGAAGAAGCCAATAGAATTGAAATGGAATTTCTACAACCAGGAATTGAAACCAAGTCACAGATTTAGCTAGTTGTAGCAATTTCATTTCATTTATATTGGTTTCTTCAAAGTAGACATCTAAATCTTATATTTTAGGGGATGAGAAGCAAACTTTTGCTCCTTGAAGTTAATTCTCAGAATTATATAGATTTTACTTTCAATTAACTTTACTCTCTCTTTCACAAAAATATTGATTTTGGATCATCAAAATCCAATCAATATTTCTTTAGAATAATGTTGTTGTTACGGAGTCCCAGGTCATCCTTGATTCAACTAAAACACCGATGATCAAGGGCGTCTTAGCTATAACCATTCTGTCTTCCATGAAATGTGAATCTAGGACTAAATATTCCAATATATTTTTTTTTATTTAAATCGTTTGAAAGGGATTTGGTTCCAGTATTTAGCAGGTCAAATAATGGTGTAGAATGATGTTGGTAGTATTGTAGAAATGGCAGAATGCTAGACCAAATGTTTTACAGTAGTTCATCATTTTATGTTGCAAGTACAAATCCTGAACAAGTTAGCTGTGGCGCATACATGGCTGCATGATAAGAACCTTGTTTAGTAACTATTTCCTCTCAAATTCAATCCCACAAGAGAACCGTAAGCAAGTGTTTCCACTGCATCATGTTGACCAAAGCCTTATGAAAGGAATTTGATAAATAGAAATTAATTGGAAGTATATCAGAAGGTCCTCCACCTGCTCTTGGGTGTTAGTTTTAATCTGTTGGCTAGTTCAGCATCACCAGTTGGTCTTTGGGTACCTTTTGTGGTGTACAATCTGTTGTGTGTATACAGAGGTTAGACCTTTGCTCTGCAGATTCTTTCTGTTTTTTCTACCCTGAAAAGAATCATGGGCACTTCCACTCCCTTCTTATACTAATGAATAAAAAGTAAATTAACAAAAATAAAAACAATGGAAAACTTTGCTGAGGATAGAATTTGTTAAATAAAGTAAAGGGTTGACTAATCTTGCGATGACATTAGACAGCTGCTATCCAATTTGGCCCAGAATGCTAGAGAAACTCTTGGACATTACAATGAGTTCTGGATTTTTCGGCAGCAGGCAGCTTTACTTTTGCATTAGTCTTGGTTTCAAGAGAAATGGAATGAGTGGCAGAATTGGGTAAGAAGATAGGATGATGCCAACAGCAAGATGAAGTCTTAGATCTAATTGTCTTTGCCATCAGTTAATAATTAATTATATTGTATTATTAATTAGAAAATGCTTCTTAGCTGGAATTCAGGATAAACCATGGGACACATTCCTGTGTTATGTAAATGATGTTATTCATAAAGCACTGATTACATTGCCTGCACAGTTAATTATCTCCCCCTGGTTTCTCTCTGTCTCTTACTAAAATGTGTGTCCTTATTCAAATGCCAATTGCAGCAAAAACAGTTACTGAACCATCTTGTTCTTACCAGCTAGATAAATAGGGAAGTAAATTAATATTTCAACCAGGATACATTGGGTAGTGGTATTTCACAAGACTTTTAATGGTTTTATTATTACACACACGCACATAGACACACACACACACACACACACACACACACACACACACACACACACATAAACACACACATACACACACACTTGCAAACATATATGTATATATAGAGAGGGAGTAAGAATAAAGAAATAAAGAGAATATCAAAAATAAAACCATGTACTTGGTAAGATTTGAACCATTATTGTCAAGTAATTGTCTGATATTTTGCGGGTATTCAGCAAAACATCATTTATTTTCCTGTTTCCATTCATTCATAAACTGTGTAATATATTACATAATAGTGAAACAGGTGCCCCTTCACAAACAGCTGTTTAATTTAAACCAACTATTTCAGTTTATTTATTGTTTACTGACATCTTTTTATATTTTTATTTTTTTACTGAGTTTTGTTATTTCTTTCTAATGGCTAATGCTTCATTAAACAAGTTGTCAGGAAATAAATGCAAGTGATTCAATTAACTTTATAATCCAACATCGTTAGTTTGATAATTAGTGGGCTTGGAAATCTTATTTCCTGTCATCCTTACTCTTTCCTATATTTCCAAATTGGTAAACGTGAGCACTGAATGTTAAATGAAATGTTTGTTTGTGAGGGATTCAAATTTACTGTTTGCATATTATATTACACACTCGGTTGAGAGAGTTGACGTTGTTCATTTGCTATATTTTCTTCATATTCTGGATGGAAATTCTGCTTTTACAGTGTCAGCTTAAAACCTATAAAACTTAGCAGCAGTTAGTAAATATGTAAGCCTTTCAAACGATTTGAATAATAAAGCTGGGTGGACACACTGCAGTAGTTGAAATTAAAAATACTGGAACAGTTCAAGAAAGAAAAAAAGATTCAGGAGGAATTAATTGGTCTTGTTGCCAAATAAAAAAAATAGCTACTTTATTGTTTAAAAAGCTGAAGGTTATTTTGATGCTTTTCATCTATCTGGATGTAAGAATGTTTCTTCTTTTGTTTTTTTATCAACTAAATAAAATGAAGAGGAGTTATGTAATCATTCAAGACATTCTGTCTGAAAAGAAGTTTGAACTGATGATCCATTGGTTTTTTTTACATAGAAACAGTCTGTATACTATGATGAAACCGATTATTATCATCATCATCATTATTTAACGTCTGCCTTTCATGCTGTCATGGTTAGGACGATTTGACTGGAGTTGGCCAGGCAGAAACTTGCACCAGACTTCTGTGTCTGTTTTGGCAGGATTTTTACAGCTGGATACTCTTCCTAACACCAACCATCCATATATTTTACATTATTATATTCTATTTATTTATTTTATTGCTATGTTATCGATGTTGTCATTTTACACACCTGTGCCTATATGCAATGTTGTCTGCTCTTCTAAACTGTCAGTTGTGCACCACCCACAAACTAAGCTTACTTAAAGCACCTGTCTCCTCTCATATGAAGCACTTGAATCAATCCTTTTGCTCCAGAATGATACACTTCGAAAATTCCATCATGTCTACGTTCTCTTATATTAAACTCATCAATCTAGGAGGGAGTACAAATTATTTCACTGTATTGATTTGTCAAAGTATTTAATTTTTTTTAAAAATGACAGTAGTCTTATTTAACCAATGTAACCTTAATTAACTCCCCTTTAACACCTCAATTCCATATGCACACTATTATACTGATAATACCATCTTGTACAAATGTTTCTTGCTTACAATTCCAACATTCCTCCACCGAAAGAAAAAAAGATTCCTGTATTCATTACTTCGGTCAGTGATTACTTGACAATTCTGTTACAGTTGCAATTACCTGAACACTGGCATTTGACATCATTCGAGCAATCAAAATAATATTAGTCCACAACTATTCTAGAACATTATACAATTTAAATTACTACAGTCATATTATCACACTACTACTACTTCTACTACTACTACTACTGCTGCTTATACTGCTGCTGCTGCTGCTGCTGCTGCTACTACTACTACTACTACTACTACTACTACTACTACTACTACTACTACTACACATATTTGCTAAATATTTGCTAGGGATACTCTACATATGTAACAGTTACAAATGTAACAAACCCTTTGGCTTTTTTGTTAAAACCATATCAGTCTAAACAGGTGCTAATTACATGATTTAATTAGTGCCATTCTTATACACGATGCTGGATACTTGCTATAATTTCCCAGATAATTTACTAAATCTTGGGAAAATATGTTTAATTGCTCATACTCTCAACAATATTTTTTAATCTTGTTTTCTTTGTTCCTCTTCGTCTACACATTTAATAAAACACTTCAACACCATTAATACATTATTTCCACTCTTATCATTCTTATATATTTGTCTAATCTTACATTTCTCTCTTTTCCAAAAATTCTTTGTATTCATGAATTTTGTCCCCCAGCATTCCATTTAAGCTATAAATTCATGAAATTCCCCCAGTTTTCCTAAGAAATCCCCAAAATTTAATTAACCTTCTTCAGCAGCAGACAAGAAAATGGTAGAGAAGTAATGCATGCTGGGTTGTCTACAGGATATGTTTTAATGATTTGCCTGTAATCATAGATGAGTAGCATTCCTTCAGTTATTCTGAATGACAACAATGCCAGCAGCAACAATAACATACAAAAAACAGCAGCAAAAGTTTGATGCAAAGAGATATAAAGAAGAAGAATTAGTTTGTATTTACAGAAAGGTTGCCATTTACTTGTGGAGTTCCAGAGTTTATTTCGGGAGTGATTATAAAGTTATAAAGTGAAAACTAATCTGGATTCTATGTCTTCTTTTCTCCATCATTAGCAAAGTATTTATCAGTCATTTTCCTTATTTACCAATCTTTGTCAGAGCCTTGACATCACATTTTTCTCTTGTGAATGAAAGTGACTATCTTAAAGGAACCGGTTCTGGATATTTCAAAAGTCATCATTATCTTATCCATGCTTACATGATTTCTTGATGTAGACTTTCTATGGTCAAATGCTTTTGTGTCACCAATCAACCCCCTTATGGCCAGACAAATTTCCGTGGGATTATAAGTATGCTCCAGCATGGTCACAGCTGCATAGTTGAAACAAATAAAAGAATAAGATAAAATGACACTGCTTCTACGAAAGTGTCAGCTGCTTATAACTATCATATAATGGTGAGGAAGCAAACATACATGTACATCTGGGAGGATTCTTTCAATTTCTATCTATGAAAGGCTCATGTTATTGTCAAAGATGCTTGTCTAAGGTGCCATGCAACAGGACTGAACCTGAAGCAACATAGTTGGAAAGCAAACTCTTTAATCATATAACAATACTTGAGCCCTTGATTTTTAATCATTTTGCTCCCTCTGCAAGTAATTAATTCTGATCATTCTACAACTATTTATACAATTAAATTAAATTTTATAATGAATCACAAAAGTTTACAAACAATATCTCCAGTCTGTGATTCTTCCTCATCCAATAAATATTTATTCTAAAACTTAATTGAAAATATAAAAGAACATTCCAATAAATTCTGTCAACAATGCACTCTCTGAACACTCCAAGTGCTGATTTGGATAATAATAATAATAATAATAACAATAACAATAATAACAATAATAATAATAATAATAACAATAATAATAATAATAACAATAACAATAATAACAATAATAATAATAATAATAACAATAATAATAATAATAACAATAATAACAATAATAATAATAATAATAATAATAATAATAATAATAATAATAATAATGAATGCCCTGATGCAGTACGAGGCACTGGCTCTAATGGCTTCTGGTCTTAACTGATTGGAAGTTTTATCATGTACATTGTTTTGTCTCGGTATAAAAGATGGGCTACAGCAAATATTCTGCTCAATACCACAGATTTGCTTGTAACAAGATTGACCATAACCAGATGAGCATGTCACTTCTTGGCTGACGATATGTGCATCCCTGATCATGAGCAGAAGTAGTGGGAGAGCATCATAGCCATGTGTTGAAAGGAAGTCTTTGGGTTTGAATAATCTACTTCTGGAAACATATGTGTTTTGTCCATCATTCTTAAACAGCCCTTATTCAGGGACCTTTTGAGAAGGATGGGATACTTGACTTGAAGAAAATTCTAACTGGACCCCACCTGCGAGGTCGTGCGCTGTTTATCTTGATATGAGATCACCATGTCGTGCACATATGGTTGTGATGCATGTGCCTGGTGTACCCTTATCAGACGGGTAGTCATGATGGGTATAATGGGCTTTGTATATTTTACTCCAGTGTCACTTTGATGGCATGCACTGCTCTCTCACTCAATAATAATAATAATAATAATAATAATAATAATGGGCACTTGGAACACTAACAAAAAGATTAGCTGTCATCCCATTCGTTACTGGGGCAGTAACAATCAAGTTTGAGAAATATTTTGGAGAAATTAGAATTGACATGAAGGCAAAGCATGCTCAAAAAACTGCTCTATTGGGGACAGAATTTTGCTTGGGTGTTGAGTATCTTCCAGAATATTTAACGCCCAAGTTCCAAATCTTATAATTCGTGGAAAGAGACATCGGATTACAGGTTGTTGTCTGCTCTCACAGAATCAACCAGAGTAAGTAAGATCAAGAGCTCTGAGAAGTAAAATGTAATAATAGTAATAATAATAAGAAGAAGTTTTAGCAAACATAGAAAGTACTAGAAAAGGCCTACACGTTTTTTTTTTTTTTTTTTGGGGGGGGGGCGGAGCGTTAAATGTGATGTCATTGTATGAATGATTTCAGTGCTGCTGAAATCATCCACAGGATGACATCGTCATTTAACAGCTCCCCCCCCCCACCAAAAAAAAAATGTGTAAGCCTTTTCTAGTAATTTCAGCAAATTTTTTGAGTGGGGGTGTGAGTCGATTACTTCGACCTCAGTACTTGATTAGAACTTTATTTTATCAACCTCAAAAGGATAAAAAGTGAAGTTCACCACTGTATTTTTGAACTTTGAAAATAAATTTCTGGAACAAGTATTTCAGAAACACTTTTTTTTTTTTTGTTTTAATGATTTTTCCAACTCATCATCATCAACAACACATGCACACACAATATGATCTCTTCCCTACAAAGATACACATGCACTACCCTAAGGGCTGTCCATATGATTTCTGTCTTCACACATCTGTGTGCACAGGTTATTAGGTATTTCAGTCGGAAACTGATGATCTTGGCAATCCAAGGGTCCTACCATTTGCTTCCAGTTCTTAAATTGTTAGTCAGTTTCTTGCCTGATATAGTGAGTCATAGCTGCGGCATATGGCACGGCATGTATGTGGCACTATTATACTACGTTACTCCTTCCCTTCATTGTGTTTATTTAAAGTATTTGATATATTTGTTCCATATTTTCTCCCAATGTTTGATCTCAACCATCTCCTCCCACCTGATATGTTTTTATTATGTTAATATCTCAGTAAAATCATAGTTATTTGACTCAAATGGTATTTTCCCTCTGAGAGATGTTCGCAGTTTTTGGAGTATCTTATTTCTCATGTCATTTGTTGATTTAAAGGTTTTCTCTTGCTTCTCAGATTGTTTTATTGGTAAACATTTTTGTAATATGGATTCTGTTTCTCTTCTCCCTGTTTGACATCTTTTTCCCTCTTACATATATTTCACTCTTTCATTCGTTTGTAGCCGGGACAAATGTTTCCTTTCATCCATGTTCATCGATTTTATTTTTCCTTCTTTTTATTGTCTTCATTGTTTATGTAACTTTCGGTTCATTGTTAACTGATCGATTGGATGCAGCTTGTGTTTCTTGTTCTTATTGTTGTTACGCAAGGGATGACTGCGCTTGTACTTTTCTCGTGGCTGTGTTTTTGGTGTAATGCTTCCACAGGGACTTCTAAGGTCTTCAGCATTTTGGATTTCAGTTCTTTTTGTATTCATTTATGATTTGTTGATAGATTTTTTTCCCATGGTGGCAGAGGTGAGAGTGGGCGGGCAGTGTTTTCCTTTCCTTCCCTTTTTTTTAAACTTTGTTACCAGCAGTTTACTTTCCATTTCTCTTTGTCACAAAGCCTTTGATTCACTGATAGATTGCTTCTTAGTTGTCGATTTGAAGAACTGAAGATGCGGCGTGCCTTCAGCCATCCTCTCACCTGTAATAAGTGATGCGACCAGCAATTCTATTCAAACGGATTCTTTAAAATCTACTGCTCTACTACTCTCAACTGTTTCCAAACAGAACACCCTCAAATGGCTCTTACTGCTGCAAGTGTAGCAACTAGGAATCCTGTCTTACACAACCACAGAACTCTGTTATTTTTCAATATATCTTCCTTACTGCTGTTTCCCACATGTCAATTAGATAAATGACGATTGACAGAATTTAAATACGACTGAGGTCAACTTTGCCTTCATCCTTCTGGGGCCAATAAAATGAAATAACAGTCAAGTACTAGAGCCAACGATATCGACTAACACCCTCTCTTCAAAGTTACTGGTCTTGCTCCTAAAATAAAATTGATTATAGAGTGATGAGTTAGCAGAGACTTTAGAATATTGGGTAGAATGCTTGGCAGCATTCGTTGCAGCTTCCTGCACTCTTAAGTCCTTTCCCAGACGAATTTGCTTTTTGTCCTTTGAGAGTCAATAAAAGAAAGTAGGAGTCAAATGGGGGGGGGGCAATTCAATTGACAAACGCACAACCTCCTCCCACCACTCAGACTTTTGGCATTTCGTCTGTATTAGAAACAACCACTATGATCATCGGCCATCCAAAATCATTGGACTGAGGTGGCACCTTCAGTTGTCAAATGCCTGTATTATTATTATCATCATCATCAGCATCATTATTACATGCTTTAATCTTGCTTTGTATTTGTACAAGTTGACTCCAAGTCTCACCCAGCGACCTCAAGAGACAAGTTATTATTATTATCATTATTATTATTATTATTATTATCACAGGTTTTGCTGGAACTCCTAGAGCCTTGCATGTGTAGTGGGCTTGCTACCTGCAGCCTACAGTACCATGCTATCAGTTCTTTTCAGCTGACTAATACTTTCCTGATCATTCTGGCCATGCCAAAGAGGCAAACTTTTTGTAACAGTTCTACTGGGCACTCTATTCCAATTTTTTTGATATTCCTCGATGCCTTCTGATATTGCTCCCAAGGACCCTACAATAATTGGCACTATCTTCTTCATTTTTCATAGCTGGGATATTTCATATTTAAGAGGGTTGTCGTATCTGCTATCATTGATAAAAACTATGCTTTCACAAGTTGATTCAATAAAGCCAAAATATATTAAGAGTTGTCACTACAATGATCAGATACACATCCACTGCATTGCTCAAATTTATTTTTAAAGAAAATTAATTCATTAAATTTTCTTTTAAAAAAATGTTTTTAAAATTCATTGAAATTTCAGAGTTACTTCCGCTGCCTTTCTTGACTAGAACTGCTCTCTGAACTTATGATTCTTTCTCCTAATGACAGGTGTAATATAAATGAATAAATATTTCTCAATTCACTGCAAACAATATGTTAGCACCAACCTAACAGTTTGTCTTTCATGCAGAACATGGCGGCCATGGATTGTTTTCCCAAGTTGAAATTATGTAACAAGCTTGCACTGGGGTTAGTTCAATAAACCTACACTTTTGAAACCATTTACCAATGCTTGAAATCTTTATTATTTCCTTGATTTAGTTTCTCTCTTCCCTACGGCTGTCTCTTTTCTCTACCTTTTTTTCTCTCTATTTGCTCTCTACTTTCACCTTCTCTTCCCATCTTCACCATCTGCTTTTCTTTTTCTTTTTCTCTTTTTTTCTTCAGCTTCTTTTATTTGATCTTCTGTATCAATATTTAGCTTTGTACGATGGTGCATTATATAATTCTTCTGGCTTCTTCTAGGTGTACATGCTCTCATATAGTAGACACACCGCATCAAAATCTGTTCCAATGACTTCTATGTGACATCTCCATTTTAAGCAGAACTACTCTGTGCAAGAATTGTCTCCTTACATTCTTGGAATCTGAACGGGAATATCCTCCATGTTTTCATGGATTCTTTCTTAGTTTTTATTTCTCTATTCCCAGCCATCTACACACTCTCCCTTCTCTCTCTCTCTCCTTATATAATCCCAGTCTATCTGGCTGTCTTTCTGCCTGTCACTTTCGCCTCCATATCTTTGCTATAATCCCCTTATCTCTATCTGTAGCTGCATCAATATTGGTACAACTTACACTAGATAATCTGCTGACCTTAATCCTTTCTTTAAAACTTTACCATTTTATTGACTCTTAATTTTCTCTCCCTCTCCTTCCCCCTCTCTCTCACTTCTCTCTCACTTCTCTCTCACTTCCCCCTGTCATGTTTTTTGTTCAATTTTAAATGTTTTTGTCCCTCACCAGTCATTCTTTCTCTTATGCTCTTTCTTTCTCTTTCTCTCTGTTTGTGTTATTTCCTTGCTCTTTATTTCCTGCTTTCTATTTCCTAACAGTCTCATATCCCATTTCTCTAATCTTTTATATAACCACCCCACTTCTTACTTTTCTCACTTCATTCCATTATTCCATGTTCTTTCTCTGTTCTCACCTCTCCTTTGCTCTTCTCTGTCCACATTCCCTTCGTCTAATCATTCTCTTTATTCAACTCATTTTACTCTCTCTTTCTCTCTCTCTTTTCTCTTTAGTTATCTTTTCAATGTTTCTGTATTTGTATATTTGATATTTGTTTATGCTATCATGTCTGTTTTGCCATTCTTTGTCAACCAGAAATACAACAGTTCTTCATTTTCTATTATGTTTGCTCGAGATTTTCCCAAACATTCTCAAAACACTGTTTACACAAAAAAAATCCAGAGAAATGAAAAAAATACAATAAAATAAAAAGCAGTATCAATAACTGACCATTCCTGTTTCCTTTACTGATTACTTCCATTGATATTCTACATTTTCACAGAATCATATTTGTTTTCTATTAATATTCTTTCAGTATATTATACAGCAATGTATGCAGCTTTATGCAATCTTAATATGGAAGAATAGAAAAATCTACAACTTGCTGCAAGGGAATCGAATTATTTCATTTTATTACGTACAACTAACAATTGAAAACTTACTATCGTTTTAGACCCATCGTCGCTTATAATAGGGATAAATGGGGAATACAGAAGCATGATGAACGTACCTAACAAGCAGCTGTAGGTTCATGTTGTTTTAAACGTCCTTACAATGTGGACATCGACTGTCCTGGATTCTATACGCTTACAATTACTAACCAACATTTTCTCCTTTGAATTTCAAATGCCATTGCTTTTATATCTATGCATCTTCCTCTTGACTTCTCTTCCCTCGACTTTACTTCAGCTCTCCTTCTTTTTTCCTTCTCCTCACCATCACAAACACCCACACCTATACTAATCACACGTAATTGTTGGCGTGTTTTCCCCCCTCCTTCTTGGACTTAACTGTATTTCCTGTTTCTGAAGAAGAGCTATGCTCGAAACGTAAAACTACTACTATTTTCCTTCTCTGAATGTCTTATTAATACATTGCTTGTGCTACGTCCTCACGTTTGTTTGCTTTTCTCTTCCTTTTCCTCTGTGATTTTTTGAATTGATTATATGTGTATATATATATATATATATATATATATATATATATATATATATATATATATATATATATATATATATGTGTGTGTGTGTGTGTGTGTGTGTGTGTGTGTGTGTGTGTGTGTGTGTGTTGTATATATATATATATATATGTTGAGACCATATTTTGTTATGCAACCAAAATATACTATCAAGAATACTAAAGGCTTATAAGGATTATATATAATATATTATTATATTATATCATATTATGTATTCACAGCATCTATGTGTTCACCAGACATCAAGTGCTGTTATACACTGCTGGTCATAATGATCTTCCAATTCTGTCTCCATTGCGCCATTGTATCCTTCTTAGCCGAAATCGCTTAACTAAATCGTCTTCCAATTGTTGTGGAGGCCTCCCAGGTGGCATTTTCCGACCTCTTGGATACCACTCAGCAACTGTATAGGTCAGTAAAACCTGTATTTTTAGTATTCAGCCAGTACGTCGTTTACTCTGCTCGAGTTATCATGAAATAAAGTGAGATAATTCTAAATAGCATATATCATATATACATGTGTGTGTGTGTATTTAAATGTTTCTCAATTGTACAATATTAAGTCCTTGTTGAAGCGATATAATTCATTAAACATGTGGTGTCTTATTGTATCTTGCTGGCGAGACTAGTTGTTGGGAATATGTAGAGATGGACATGCAGATGAAATATCAAAATGAAGAGGAGGCAATGATGCTTCCTATAAATATCAGCAATATATTTGAGAGGATATGTAATATAAGGAGTGAAAAGAATAGGATTAACTTAAATTGTCCCTGGAATTATCCGACAAGCCCGTCTTCTACAGGTGTTTAAAACTCATTAACATTAAATAAATAAGGGTAATAAATCTTATTTTAATAGATATTCGAAATTTATCATCATCTTTGATGTAATCGTTGCTGCCTGCACAATCAACATCTTCGTCGTTGTTGAACTTGTCGTACCTTCCATCATTACCGTCGTCGTCGTCGTCATCACCACCACCACCACCACCACCACGGGGCTACTATTTCTTGGAAGGCATCTTGTTTAATTCTACATTGACTGGTGTATCATAGAAACTAACTGAACGAAGGTTATTTTCTGTGAATCTGTTGGTCGCTTCTAACATTTTCAACAGGTCATGTGACTGCGTACATACTTCTTTGTTGACTCGTATTTCTTTAGTTGAGGGAAGACGGTTGAATAAATAAATTTCAATTAATAAATTAATTTGCAGAGACAACCATCTCATTATAGTTAAGGCAAAGGGGTGACAACTCTGGAGTTTTAATTAATGAAAAATTGAATTACGCATGCAGAGAGAAGATGTAAATATTAGCTCCAGGAACAATATTAAGTTAATCTGTTCTTTGGCAAACATGGTAACATTTCCGTCCATATTTAAGTGTTATTAGATCTCCCAAACCAAAGCAGAGCAATCACCAATTCTCAATGCTGACTGAAGACGATATGTTTGCAAGAAATATAACTGAGTGGGTTTATGAGAAACTACCTTGGGACGCCATCTGTATGAAATACGATAGCTGAGTGAGTGCTAAAATACTTTATGTACTGAGCGAAAATATATTTCATTTAATCTAAATTACCTTTGTAGAAGGAAACATAGAATCTAATATCAATGAAATATAACCAAGAAAAAGGGAAGAAAATTTAAGACCCTTTTTGAATTAGGCATACAGTGAGGTAATGAGCAGCATCTTTGTTAACATTCCTTCATTTACTCTGTATATGTTAGCCATATTTTTATCTTCTACATTCCAAGTTTTTGGTAATGTAATTTCAAAGAATACAGACCATACTCTTCATTATTTTCATATTCTGTTGCAATCATTGGACAACAGACTTGCTGAACCATCTTCAAGTGTTCTAGTCGACCATAACGAAACCAGAATTTAGTTTATCGATCTCACTTTGTCAACACACCAATTCAACGTATAAAATATCATGGCGAAACGTAAACACGGACACTCATACAAACACACTCACATATACACACGCATACATGTGTACGGATGTATATATTACTTCTAAATAAGCTAATAACTTTTACTCTCCGTGCTATTTTAAAAGGTAATATTTCATTATGTGAAGTTTTATAGTTTGATCAAGATTGGATCAGTACTAGAAATTAATGAAGTTTGGATAATAAAAATTGAGCTTTTTGCTTCCAGGTGGAAAGCAGAGCCTTCTGGCAGTACTTAATTTCACTTAGGTGAATTATATACCTGAGAGTTAAGTATGAGATAAGTTTGGTGGAATGCTACAAATTTAGAAAGATAAACCAAATCGACGTATTATACTTCAGCAACGTAGATTCAGTCAACGAAGCTTGTGATTGATTTAAATCTAAACTTTATAAATCAGTCATTTCTGTTGGAAATGACATCGAAATCTGAAGATATCAAATTTGGTACATCGTCAAATTTACAAACCTTCAAACTAATACTGGTATATACGTATGTATGTGTATACACACACACACACACACACACACACACACACACATATATATATATATATATATATATATATATATATATATATATATATATATATGAATATGTGTGATATAGACATGTGTATACATACATGCTTATATGTGTGTATATCTGGAACAACTTTTTCAAATATGTTATACTGAAAACACTATTCCATTTAGTCTTCTCCAGATATTGTGCATTTCCTTGTTTAATTTGGTACAGCAAAGTTCCTAAGACCACCAACGTCTCTAGATTAACTTGCTTTCATCTTCCAGATAAGGTTGCTGTTTTTTATATTGCCATATTTTATCAGTGAGCAGGCAGAATCCTGGAAATAATGACGTGACTCATAAATTCATTTTAACCTGATTTAAAATTTAATTGTTAAATCCAATGTCATCATCATCATCATCGTTTAAACGTCCGCCTTCCATGCTAGCATGGGTTGGACGAGTTGACTGAGGACTGGCGAACCAGATGGCTACACCAGGTTCCAATATGATTTGGCAGAGTTTCTACAGCTGGATGCCCTTCCTAACGCCAACCACTCCGAGAGTGTAGTGGGTGCTTTTACGTGCCACCGGCACGAAGGCCAGTCAGGCGGCACTGGCAACGGCCACGCTCAAAATGGTGTATTTTACGTGCCACCTGCACAGGAGCCAGTCCATTGGCACTGGCATCGATCTCGCTCGAATGTCTTTTCACGTGCCACCGGCACAAGTGCCAGTAAGGCGACGCTGGAAAGGATCACGCTCAAAGGGTGCTATTTATGTGCCACTGGCACGGAAGCCAGACAGCTGCTCTGGCAATGATCACGTTCGGACGGTGCTGTTAGCGCTCCACTGGTACAGGTGCCAACACGATTTCAAATTCACTTGCCCCAACAAGTCTTCGCAAGCCGAGTTTAGTGTCCAATGGAGGAGGGGTTAGCATGGGTGCCAGTCGTAGAATTTGATTCGATTTCGATTTCATTTGCCTCAACAGGTCTTCGCAAGCGGAGTTTAATGTCCAATGAAGGAAAGGTACGCATAAGTGGGCTGGCTACACCCCTGGCAGAGGCCTTGGATTTAGGTCTCACTTGGCTTGCGGGTCTTCTCACGCATAGCATATATTTCCAAAGTTCTCGGTCACTAGTCATTGCTTCGGTGAGGCCTAGTGTTTGAAGGTCGTGCTTCACCACCTCATCCCAGGTCTTCTTGGGTCTACCTCTTCTACTAACCATTCTTCTATCCCTAGTTTCCTCATTGACCACCAGATAAGGGATCGGGGGACCCTGTCAAAAGCTTTCTCCGTGTCAACGAAAGCCAGGTACAGAGGTTTTTATCTTTGGCTAGGTATGCCTTGTAAATAAATTACTGTTTATAGTTTATTACAAGGGTAGTATATTTGTGAGTTAATTCTTAGTGTGTGTTTTTCTATCAATAAAGCTTCCATTACAACACAGAACACGCATCAAAATTAGATGGGAAAACATTAGTTGATAACCCAACCATTCTATATAGAATTCCTAAAAAAATACTAGAATTTTAGCAATAAAAGCTTTATTTTTAGCAAAATACAACCAAAAATTAAATTAGATACAACTACAGAATCCTAGTAATAAACTAGGCACTTCAGTAATAAACAAATTGCTGATTTCTGAATGTGACTCAGAGGTAAATGCAAAAATGTTCAATAGCGTGGTGAGTGATTTTAATTCCAAAGATCAGTGCCACCCAGTTAAATAATATTTTAAAAGGAGCCATTAACAACCACGTCAGCCAGACTAATGTAAGAAGAAACTTCTACGCGGTCACTTGGCTTGGTTTAAGCTCTAACTAAATTTTCTTTAGTTAAATATATTGAATAGAGTAATTTAGAATGTATTTCAGAATAGGAATAGAGATGCTTATGGCTTCCGGGCTGGTCGAATGATGCAAGTTCGTCATACAAATTACACAGACCCTATAACAATAGAAGACCCTATTACAACAGAATGTAATGAAATATTACATACAGTACATTGATACTACAAATGAAGTTAGTAAATTAACAAGAGACAACTCATTACAAGAATTGTCGACTTTCAAAATGTAAACCAGTCATAAGAAGCAAGAAGCACAATAACATAATAACCATATGTATATACCTCACCGTCCACCTCACCAAGCGTTCCTTCAAGTTACTAATAAAATTTAACACTCTCACAAACATCATTATTGAAGAGACTTGAATATATTCAACACTTCCTGACTTTCAAATAATACATATAGCACAAAAGTATTACATGTACAACCGACACCAAGGCACAGGTCTTAGCAAATCAAGCATAGCAACTATTATCCAACATCAACTTCTGTTCGACATACGTAGCGACCATTCTCTCATCACAAATAATATTTCCGATCTCATCACATCTACCAATTATCACACACAAACACACACACACATGAATAAAGAAAGCAAAGCACTTTTACATTATTTTTAAAAAGCACACCAGGATTCGACCATATTCACACCAATAAACATTGCATTTGACCTCATATACACTGCAGTACATACATTCAACAATGCTACAATGGAATTAAGACACAATAGAAAAATATTTATCCTCAACCTCAACTTCTGCCTTTTGTCCAACCGCTTCCATCAATCAGATACAAAGGAATACTAAAGGACATCAAAAACACAAAAGACTCTGTCCAGATAAAACTGACAACAATCACCAACGTTTAGACACACTTGTACCAGCGCTATCAAAATCATTGATCCTAGAAGCTGGGTGGATTCATCACAATCCTGAATCATAGCAAAACACGAATGAAGCAACATGATACAACCTTATTGCCTTTATATGCAAACCCTGCAAATTTTGCAAAGGTTAATCCTTGAAAACACTAGTCCTTGATATCTTTATCCCTGATTTTGCTAATTCCCATGTTCCTCAACCAAATAAAACTCATATTAGCACACTACACTCGACTAGTACTACTATTACTATTACTATTACTACTAGTCACCAATCTCAGACCATAGATGATGATTTCCACAACAACAAAAAAGTCCTCCACATTCACCATTCTAACAGCCATCAGCAATGATTTCCATTCACTTCCTTGCAAATCACTCAACACAACAATACATATATACACACATTTCAAATGTGGATCGTTGGCGATTTTTTCCCTCCATCTTCCTTTTCTCTGTCTCCTGCTTCCGAAGAAGAGCTTTGCTCGAAACATAAAATCACCTTTCTTTCCTTCCCTGAGCGTCTGCTAATACTTTGCAAGTACCACGTCCTCATGATTTCCTTGTGTTTGTTTTTTGTATTTTTTGTGATTTACTATGTACATACATGCATGCATATATATATATATATATATATA